>NW_024067837.1:0-300000 GCF_009389715.1 Phoenix dactylifera | reverse complement strand
GCTGTGATCTGAAAATTTTTTTGAAATTTTCTGTGGCATATGACAGATCCTAACAGATAACATTCGGATCACTCCATCAACCTTTATTGAAAATATTTTATTAGTAGATGGCTTAAAACATAATTTACTAAGCATCAGTCAATTTTGTGATAAAGGATATAAAATAACTTTTGAATCTTCTATGTGCTTAGTTTCTAGTATCAATAACAGTGGCATAATATTCACTGGATATAGACATGAAAATGTATATTTGGTTGATTTAGATCAAATACTCATGAAGAACATGCATTGTTTAGTGGCTATGAATGCCAAAGTTAATGAGACTAGCTGGTTATGGCATCGATGGTTAGCCCATGCAAGCATGGATTTAATTTCAAAACTTATTCGAAAAGAACTTGTTTTTGGTTTACCGAAATTGAATTTTGAAAAAGATAGAATCTGCACTGCATGTCAATTACAAAAGCAAACCAGAACTTTTTTCAAATCTAAGAATGTTGTTTCCACTACTAAATCCCTAGAACTTCCCCACATGGATTTATTTGGACCAACTAGAACAGTAAGCCTAGGTGGAAAACTTTATGGTTTTGTAATTGTGGATGATTTTACTAGATTTACATGGGTATTATTTTTGGCACACAAAAATGAAGCATTTTCAGCATTCACAAAACTGTACAAGAAGATTTTAAATGAGCATGGCTTACAAACTGCTAAGATTAGAAGTGATCATGAGGCTGAATTTGAAAATCATGACTTTGAAAATTTCTGCACCAAGAACACCACAGCAAAATGGAGTTGTAGAAAGAAAGAACAGAACTCTTCTAGAAATGGCTAGGACAATGCTATGTAAAAGCTTGCTGCCTAAGTACTTTTGGGCTGAAGCAATAAACATAGCTTGTCATATCCTTAACAGAATTTTTGTAAGATCTATTCTGAAGAAAACTCCTAATGAACTTATGAAAAACAAGAAACCATATCTTTCATATCTTCATATTTTTGGTTGCAATTGTTTTGTTATAAACAATGGTAAAGATAACTTAGGTAAATTTGATGCTAAATCTGATGAACCTATCTTTCTTGGATATTCTTCATCAAGCAAAGCATATAGAATATTCAACAAGAGAACTCTAGTTGTTGAAGAATCAATTCATGTTATCTTTGATGAATCTAATGACCTTTCACCAAGAAAGAATGTAGATCTTGATGATGATGCAGGAGATCTCAACAAGAACTTTAAAGAGTTAATACTAAAGGATGTTTCTGCATCAGAAAATATAGAACATGATGTTGCTGAGCAAAAAAGTGATGATGATCATGAAGAAGAAGATCAAACTCATGAAGGTAAAAATTGCCTGCCAAAAGAATGGAAGTATGTACCCAATCATCCTAGAGATTTAATTATTGGTGATCCTTCACATGACATCAAAACTAGATTCTTCTATTAGAGATGCTTGTAATCATCTTACATTGTTTCTCAGATAGAACCAAAATCTTTTGAAGAAGCTGAAAAAGATAACAATTGGTTAATGGCTATGTAAGAAGAATTAAATCAATTTAAAAGAAACAATATTTGGAATTTAGTTAAAAGACCTGAAAACTTTTCTGTAATTGGAACAAAATGGATCTTCAGAAATAAATTAATGAAGATGGCATGGTAATAAGAAACAACGCTAGATTAGTTGCTAAAGAATGTAATCAAGAAGAAGAAATTGATTTTGATGCAATTTTTGCACCTGTAGCCAGACTTGAAGCTTTTAGGTTATTACTTGCATTTGCATGTTTTATGGACTTTAAATTATTTCAAATGGATGTCAAAAGTGCATTTCTAAATGGTTCTATTACTGAAGAAGTTTATGTAGAACAGCCATCCGGCTTTGAAAATCATGAACTTCCAAATCATGTGTTTAAATTGAACAAAGCACTTTATGGTTTAAAGCCAGCTCCGAGAGTTTGGTATAAAAGATTAAACAACTTTCTAATAAAGAATAATTTTTCAAGAGAAAATATTGATAAAACCTTTTTTATTAAAAAAATTCTGATATCTTGATTATTCAAATATATGTTGATGATATTATATTTGGTGCTACTAATGAAAGTCTATGTGAAGATTTTGTTAAGCTCATGCAAGGTGAGTTCGAAATGAGTATAATGGATGTACTCAACTTCTTTCTTGGACTCTAAATCAAGCAAGCAAGGGAGAAAATCTTCATCTGCCAAAGCAAATACACCAAGAAAATCTTAAAGAAGTTTAGCATGGAAGATTCAAAGCCATTAGGTACTCTTATGAACCCCTCTTGTAAACTAGAAAAAGATGAGCAAGGTAAGTTTGTTGATTTGAAACTGTATAGAGGCATGATTGGTTCTCTACTTTATCTTACAGCTAGTAGATCTGATATAATACATAGTGTTTGCATGTGTGCAAGATATCAAGTAAATCCAAAAGAATCACACCTTATTGCTATTAAAAGAATTTTAAGATATCTAAAAGGGACTCATAATTTAGGTTTATGGTATTCTAAGGCATCCATAATTGACTTAATTGGCTATTCAGATGCTGATTTTGCTGGTTGTAAATAGACAGAAAAAGTACTAGTGGAACTTGTCAATTCCTTGGGACAAACTTAATCTCATGCTTTAGCAAGAAAAAAAATTCAGTAGCACTGTCAACAGCTGAAGCTGAATACATAGCTGCTGGAAGTTATTGTGCCCAAATCCTGTAGATTAAGCAACAACTTGAGAATTTTGGCATAAAACAAAGTAAAATTTCCATAAGATGTGACAATACTAGTGCCATAAATCTAACTAAAAATTTTATTCAACACTCAAGATCAAAACACATAGAAATCAGACATCACTTCATAAGAGATTATGTTCAAGATGGAGATATAAAAATGGAAATTGTGAGTACTGAAAGATAAATTGCAGACATTTTCACTAAACCTCTTAATGAAGAAACCTTCTATAAATTTAGAGGAGAATTGTGCATTTGTGATCCATTCTGATTGATTATTGATGTTAATTGCTTATTTTATTTCGTGAACTTGTTACATGGTTTTCACGTGATTTTTAAAGCTTGAATTAGAGCAAATTATCTCTTGTACAGCTTGAAAAGACGACTCATGTAGTAAGGGATGACTCATTACTTTCATGAGTCGACCTCCGACTTACATGAGATGACTCATGAATTAAGTGAGTCGACCCATATAATTTTCTCTCTATGAAACTTTAGCTTTGAAATGACTTTTCTTTTAAAATGCTTCTATCTTTTCAAATGTTTCTTCAAAACAAAAAAAAACTACCTAAACCTAGAAAACCCTCTTCAAGGTCCAGATTGATACTCCAATGGCACCAAGAAAACAGCTCACTTTCGAACCAAAGAAAAAGGAGGTTCTTGTGCATTTTGAACGAAGGACCAAGGCCAGGGTAGACCGGGCAGTGGATCCTCCCCGGGAAGAAACTCCGCCACCTCAGCAAGATTCGGCTCCTTCATCACTTTCATCTTCAATTCCGAAGCTAGGATCTCTCTCCACCAGAATTGTCTCCACCGGAAGGAGAGTCGATTTCAAGTTTCTGGAGATGGAGAACTTCTATCTAGGTCAGAATCTGAAGAACATGGGATGGGAATACTTGTGCTCCCTGTACCTTCCAACATTTCCGGACTTGGTACATGAGTTCTACAGCAACGCCAGATTTGGACAAGGTCAGATCTCGTCCAAGGTCAAAGAGACTCCTCTCCTAATTTCAGAAGAAATTCTTGGGAATGCACTTAGGGTTCCCACTGATGGAGAAAGTTCAGATCACCTAGAAGACCGAAAAGCAGGGGTCAGCATCATTCTGAACGAGGAAATCTCAGAGGAATGGACTGAAGTCAGGGCAAACTAGTCGAATGCAGAGATGCGTCTGCTGCATCACATGGTCAACAAACTACTATTCCCGAAGACTGGAAGATTTGACTGTCTCTAAGAGAGACATATTGGTCATGCACCATGTCATCCAAGGTCTTCCAGTGAACCTTTCCTGCATGATGATCAGATACATGGAAGATCAAGGTCAAAGAAAGGGAGCTTCACTTCCTTATGGTATGGTTTTGACACTGGTCTTTATTTACTTCAATATGAATTTGGAAGGGGAGACCAAGAAGGAACTGCTGCATTTAGATGTCTACAATAACAAATTACTACAAAGAATGGGATTTATCAAATTTGAGGACAAGTGGACTCACAAAGGTAAAGGACCTCAAGAGGAAAGTGGTCAAGAGTCTCCAAGGCTACTTAAAGGAAAAAGAACTGCCACTGAGATCCCTCAGAAAGTTGTTGAGGTTAGTCCACCTCCACCAGTCCAAATTCCTACTGTTCAGCTACTTCGACTTGAGAAATGGTAGCTGAACTCATTAGTGACAATATCATCAAGGCATTATTCAACTCTGGGGTCCGCTGGAATTCTGTTTATGATCTTACTAACTTGACCAAGGAGATAAAAGTGGAACTTCAAGGACTGAGGACACTTGCAGCTAATCAATAAAGAAGAATTACAGTGATTGAAGAACAGTTGAAGCAGCAAGAAAACTCAATTCAAGGTTCACTGCAAGGGCTGAGGAGGAGCACTCTCATTTCTTTGCCTCCCTCTCTGCTCTAGACTCCAAAGTGGATAAGCTGATAGAAGAAAAGAAGGAAGATCAGTCTGGACCTTCAATCTCATCAAAACCTTCAGACCTAGACTGAACCCATTTTGTCTTTCTTTTTTGTTTTTTATCAGAACTATTTTTATATTATATTTGTCTTCATACCTTTTTAGTACTTTTGTATTTTGATTGAAGATATCAATTGTATTTTGATTGTGTACTTCATAGCAATGAATATGCTTATTCTCTATCTCATTGTTTCTTTGCTCTGATATATTAGTACCTTATTGGCTCTGATCTTTCTCTCTTTCACAATATCATTTACCCTTAATGTTTAAGATCAACAATTTTTTTGTTGATGACAAAAGGGGGGAGAAGATATGAAAAGAATCTTGAGAAAAGAAGAAAGAATCTTAAATAAAGATGACTGTTAATTAAATGGGGAGAAGAAGAAAAATGAAAAACAAAAGGCCAATCTTAAATAAAGAAGGTTTCTGCATAAGTTAATTGTTTACAATTGACAAGGGGAGCATCTAGTCTGTGAACTTGCTAAATTTATGACTTTAAATGTTATAATTGTCTGAACTTTACTGCAAAATTCTTTTAGACTAAATGGTTTTATCATCATCAAAAAGGAAAAGATTGTTAACCCTAATGGCTGAATTTTGATGATTACAAAACACTTGAGTTAATGTTGTATACTGATGTTGTTGGCTTGATTATAAAGATCTTTCGTCAAGAAAAATCAAGAAGAAAAGAAGCACTCCAAACTCTCTACTTTTTCAGACACTTCATTGGATACTATTCTAAAAGAAAACCTCTAAATGAAGAGGACATGTTAGAGTTGACTCTGGCACGGCAGTTGTCTACTGGCACAGTGAATGAGTCGACCCCCACAAGACTTGAGTCGACCCCAGTGTAGTTCAAATTTCATAGAGAGCTTTTGCCGCCTGAGACATTTCTTCATGAGTCGACTCCTGAGTTTAAAAAGTCGACCCATGATCTCAATGAGTCGACCCTTGTATTTCAAGAGTCGATCTCAATTCAGTCTCAGCGTTGGATAGAAAGTCAACTTCTGGATTTCTCAATGAGTCGACCCTTGTATTTGTTGAGTCGACCCCCGATACAGATGAGTCGACCCTTGGGATTGAAGAGTCGACCTTTTGAAGCTACTGCTGGATGAGCCGTCTCAGGATTTTGTTGTGCCGACCCATGATAAGCATGAGTCGACCCCTGATAAGCATGAGTCGACTCCTATACACCTAGCACCTCAACGGCTAGTCTGTAACAACTTTTGTCTTTTTCTCTAACCGATTGTTTTCTCATCAGAACGGCATGGAAGTTTTTGAATTCCTCTGAGGGAGCCATCTATAAATTAAAAAGGAACCTCAAAAAAGGCAGCAGAGAAACATCAGAATTGAGAATCAAAGAGTTGAAAATATACTTTGAGAAAATCACAAGAGAAGAGAGAAAAAGAGATTTCAAGTTCATCCTCCTCACTGCTTTCTTCTGAAAATATTTTTCTATGAGAAAATCAGTTGAAGCTTCTCATCTATTGATTCAAGAAGAGTTGGTGCTCAGCATTGGAATCTTCGTCAACAGCCAACTTCTTCATCAGCTTCAGCATTATTTTTATTGTTTCATTCTAATTCTTTCTGAAGTTGTAGTTTTATTACAGCAATCCTCTGGTTGGATTTCTTGCTGTTGTAACTGTTTCATTGATTGAAACTTGTAAAGGCACTTTCAAGCCTTAATTGGAAGTTGCTGAATTGGGTTATTCAGCAAGAAAAAGTTTGTGGTTGATTTATCTGAAAATTAACTGGGTTGTTTGTGAGTCCGGAAAATAAACTGTGTAAAAGTTTGTGATTGGTTGCCTGAAAAAACCAACTGGGTTGTTTGTGAGCCCGAAAAAATAAATAGAGAGATTTGCAGTTGGTTGCCTCGAAAAACTAACTAGATTTTTAATTGTGAGCCCAAAAAACAATCAGACAGTAATCTGCTGCATTATAGTGAATTCTCAAGCTTAGCTTGGGGAGTGGATGTAGGTACTTGGGTATGCACCGAACCACTATAAATCTCCTTATGTTTGTGTGTGGCTTGCCTTCTTCCTTGCTGCATCATTTTTACTGGTTTCCTTACTTTGCTTACTGCACTGTTTATGTTTCTTTATTTCCGCTGCTAAGCTCTCTGAGTTTGTTTAAAGTTTTAAGTTGTTCAATAAGTTTTAAAAGACCCAATTCACCTCCCTCTTGAGCTGCATATCTAGGCAGTACAGGATTATCCAAAAATGGTAGCAGCTCTTCAGTCTTTTGAAGTAAAATATTGAAAGAATAGATGCCTTACAAGCCATTCGCAATATGTATTGCGAAGGGTTTTCTTTTGATTTTTGAAATCATGTACATGACATTTAAATATGAATAAAGGCATTGTGTTTTATCATATGCTGTTGATTATATTTGTGGTAAACTCCTTAGATTAGGGCAATGGTTTTGAGACTATGATGAGATCATACTAGTGAGACCTAAAATCCTAAAATCCTAATCTTAAATATTTCCAGTCATTAGTACATTGAGTCGGGGATCAATGTTTACCGGAAAGACTGGCACATCTTATGTATGCTCGATGCAGAGGATGATTGATCTCACAATCACTTGTGTGGAGATACTAATACAAAGATGTGGGTGCTCATTAGAGGAATGAGTTCACTGAATTGACCTACAAAGAGTAATCTTATGAAGTCTTACTTACATATCAAAAGATGATTCTCTTAGTGGGAGTTGTGCAACTGATCCTTTGACCTAAGATCACCATAGTATCTTATGCACATAAATCCATATTTTGGTTTCCACTCATTCATGACAATAAGTTGTGTACGAGGTCTTCTGAATATGGTGGATTGTGTATGAAGGTTATGAGTAGATAACAAGAAATTAATCACTTCTAGTAAGAG
The DNA here is from genome assembly GCF_009389715.1 of Phoenix dactylifera. NCBI lineage: Eukaryota > Viridiplantae > Streptophyta > Magnoliopsida > Arecales > Arecaceae > Phoenix > Phoenix dactylifera. The sequence goes on along the minus strand of NW_024067837.1, from coordinate 292,432 downwards.
AAGATCGCATCCTATTTATTCTAATCATATGATAATTCAGGGAGCCTTTGATCAAAGCACAATGAAAATTAGAAAGAGTTTCTAATGTTTCATTATTCGAATTATCATTAGAAGATTGAGAAATATATAAATATGAAATTGAGTTTGACATATATTCATACTCATATACATATTCGGGATACAGTTTGATTAAAGAATTGAATTGCACGGTAACTTACCACTGAAGGATATTTTTGGTATTTCCACTAAATTCCATATTTTTTGGGTAGACATGACACGTTGCTAGATGTCAATCTTGTCTTATAGGTTTGATCGAATTAAAGAGTTTAATTCGATCATCAATTAGAAAGAATTCTAATTGTTAAGTTCGGGTTCGCGCAGTTTGGACTTAAATCGATTAGAAGAGTTCTAATCAAGTTGGGTCAACTCGCACTCACACCTATTGCTGGCTAAGTATGGAACCCAATGGGTCACACACAAGAAAACTTATCAAGGGTCTAATTGGATTAGATCATGTTTGCAAGATAAACATCCTAGCAGGTATTGCAAACCCTAGCTCCTGATTCAAATTAAATTCGAATCTGATTCTTAGATTAGGTTGATCTAATATGATTAGATCATGACCTAATATGGGTTAGCCAAGAGTTGGAACCTATTTGGCTTTAATTAGACCTGATTTGATTAGATTTAATTGGTTAAACCCAATTGAATTGGGTTTGATAGGGCCTTCACTTCTGGACCATTGGATCGCTCCCTGGATGAAGGATCTGGTCCACTGGTTGGCGCCTTCATCTGGACCATTGGATGGCTTCCTGGATGAAGAATCTGGTCCACTGGTTAGCGCCTTCATCTGCACCATTGGATGGCTTCCTGGATGAAAGATCTGGACCATTGCTCAGCGCCTGAATCTAGACCACTAGATGGCTCCCTGGATGAAAGATCTGGACCATTGCTCAGCACCTGAATCTGGACCATTGATGATGGCATCTTGCTTCTGGACCATTGGATGGCATCCTAGATGATGATGCTTTGATCTGGACCATTAGATGGCACCTAGATCTGGACCATTGGCTTCGGTTTCCTGCATTTGGGCCCTTGGATCATCAGGATTTAAGAGGGAGACGTGAGAAAGAAGCGTATCATTAGATACGGCTTTTTGTAAAGCTTGATACGCCTCCCTCTCTCTCTTGTTGGCACCCTCTTATCACACCCTTTGATGCATGAAGGGATGGCTAGGATGCATCCCTTCACATCTATAAATAGGGAGCCATTCCACCGTATTCTCCATTCCAACTCCACCGTATTCTCTCTCCCTTATCCCTTCTTTCTTACAAGCCTTTGTCGCTTTCTAGCATTGCTTCTAGAGTGTCCTAAGCCAAGACAAGGAGGTCTTCTTTAGGACAAAAAGATTAGAAGTGATTTAGAAAGGTGAAAGAAAAATAAGAGAGGAGAGAAAGCAAGCCAATTTAAATCCTTTGGAAGGATTCAGCATTAAGGATCAAAAATCTTTGGAGCTAAAGTTTTGATCGAGTTTCCGTGTGGATCACCGTTGGAGGGCGGACACTTGGACGCCTCGTGGAGATTCTACAAACTTGGATTTAGCATTACAGGTATTCTTCTATTTCAGCATTTATATTTATATTGTTTGATTGTTACCATTAAGGTGATCTAGGCTTATAAGGATTTCATGTTAAGAAACTTTATTAAGAAATTTTTTAAAATTCCTAGCTTCCGCTGCCCATCATGACATGACAGAAACTCTACAGTGGTATCAGAGTCGTCCTTAATTGGTTCAATCAAATAATTATGCATGATGTATGATTATTAATTTACTATGAGATAGTAATGTCATATGCTTAGTAAAATGCTGAAATGTATGATTGATATATGATAAGATATGTAATAAAATGTCATGATATGAAATTTTTCATATGAAGATATGTTGAAGCATGTTAATTGATTCAATCAATTGCTTATGATTTATACATACTATGAGATAGCCATGATGCATGATAGTTTATTGTAGACATGTTAAATATATGTTACAATTAAAAGAATGTGCTAGAGACCAGTTAGCCCTCAATAAAAATTATATTAAGTCATAGTGTTGAAAAACTTTGAGCTAACCCATTCTAGAACAATTAATCTAATTGGTGTCTAAGAAAAGCACTAAAGGTGGTTCTCTAATTAGGACCTTACTCTCTGAGTAAGGGGAGCCTCCCACCTGCTTACCTAGCCAATTGTTTGATTGCCTATTATGGATAAGCTTAATATTGATAAAACATGATGACCCAAAGATTGATTTAAAGATTGATTTTGATGATCACAAAACCTTGAAGTATAAATACTAATGTTTGTGTTGCAAGAAGAAAGATAATTTGTTTTGCAAGGAACATAGCAAGTTGGAAAAATACAAGAAGACCTCAAAAGCTCTCAAGAAAAGTTGGAAGAAAGCTACACTTTATTGGTCCAAGTTTCAAGTTCAAAGGATTCAAGTTGGAGGAGCAAATTCAAAGAAAGATTCAAAAGAATAGTCCTCGAGTCGACTCCAACTTCAGTGCTACAGTGCTCGAGTCGACTCCCAGCTACAGTACCGGCAGACTACTATTCACGAGTCGACTCCTATTTCAGCCGAGTCGACTCCTGCTTCAGCCGAGTCGACTCTAGCACGCTGGGAGGCATAACAGCTAGTTTTTTCTTGACTCCAACGGCTCTATTTTTGTCTCTAACGGCTAGATTTTTGTTTCCACGCCATCTAAAGCTATAAAATCAAGAGGAGAGCTAGGGGAGAAGGTATGGAAGTGGGAGAGAATATTTAGGGAAGAGATTTCAAAGAGATTACAAGAGAAATCTTCCAAAAGCACAAAAGGGCCATTCAAAGTAAAAGAGAGAGAAGAAGAGCATCCAAGTGAATCCCAAAGCTTCCTCTCCAACTGTGTGCTGCCTCGGTGATCCTCTACTTCGTGCAAAATCAGAAGAGGATCAAGTAAAGAAGAAGCCGAGTTCTTTCATCTACAAATTTGTTTGAGGGCTTCTTCTCTTTACTTTATTTGTTTATATTTGCTATATTTGCTTATTTGAGAAGCTTGTATTTGATTTAAACTCTTGTTCTAATATCTTGTAACTTGATTCAATCAAGGGATTGAATCAAGGGGTTAAGGTTTGTTGGTGAGCCAAAGAAAAAACCAACGTTGTAAGGTTGTGGTTGGTGAGCCTTTGGAAAAACCAACTGGGTTGATTGTGAACCCGAAAAACAATCGTTGTAAGGTTGTGGTTGGTGAGCCTTTGGGAAAACCAACTGGGTTTGATTGTGAACCCGGGAAAATAATCGGTTGGTTCTAGTCGGTGAGCCTGTGAAAATTGACCGAGTTCGTTGTAATCTCGTAAAACAACAAGTTGGGTTGTGAGCTTGTAAAACAACCGGCTGTAATCTGGAGGATTATAGTGAAATTCCCAAGAGATCTTGGGGAGTGGATGTAGGTGCTGGGGTGCACCGAACCACTATACATTTTTGTGTTTGTAATGCCTTATCTCTTATATTTCATGCCTTACATTCATACTTGATTGTGTAATATCTCTAGCTTTGTTTTCTATAGAGTTATAAGTGATTGTTTAGAATTTGCTTAGCTTCCACTCCATTCTTACCATACACATAGATTGAAATTGATCATACAACTATAAGTTAATTTTAGATCAATTGCACCCTAAAGCCATAGTATAATTGCTCTAGCTTAATTTTCCCACTACTTTACTTGCAATTGCCTAGAGCTTAAGTAAATAACATCTTATCATTCCGCTGCATTCAATTTAAAGTAAAAATTAGGAAACATAATTTTTAGAAAACCCAATTCACCCCCCCTCTTGGGTTGTCACCTTAGGCAACAAAACACTACTCTTAGCCTTCCTTCATGCCTCGACATTATTATGTCAAGATCCATGCTAGTTTGTTGTGCAACCACAAGACTTGTAATGGGGACTGATGTTATACTGTCTTGGTGCATATTTTAATATGTTGCTTTGTTGTGCAACCACAAGAGCAATATTATTTGAATATGACTGTATGAAAATGAAGGGTTGACTTAACTAAAACATTATAGTTTGTTGTGCAACCACAAGGCTATAAATGTTTTAAGAGGACAGGATAAAGTTGAGAATTGGATGAGATGCAATTGGAAAGAGTTTCCTACCTTTGAACTCATAAGGATTTGTTGTGTAACCACAAGACTTTTATGAAGAATTAGAATCTCAACCCTACTAAGAAAAGTTAGGTTTTCTCGTTTATCATAGGAGAGGGCTATGATATTCGATAAAATAGTGGGAGTAATAATTAGATAAAGTCCTAGTCTAATTGTATATATGTCATCATGATTGGTCTATTTATGTTAGTTTTGTTCTTTGTATATGTAGAATAAAATTCTGCATTAATGGCATCTTCACTATCACTAAGAGGCATCTTAGATGCCAACAAATTGACCGGTTCAAACTATGTGGACTGGTTGAGAAATTTAAAGATTGTACTTACTCAGGAGAAAATTTCCTACATCTTCGAAACCCCTGATCTTGGATCAATAGGGGATGATGTTACTAAAAGTAGCAAGATAAAGAGGAAGAAAGGAAAGAAAATCTCCGGATCAAATACCTGTTTCCATTGCGCAAGGAAGGCCACTGGAAAAGGAATTGCAAGAGTTTTCTTGCAACTGTAAAGCCTGATGCAAGAGTTGCATCAGAAGGTATGTTTATATTACATGCCAGTTTGTCATTAAGTTCTTCAAATTTAAATTCATGGGTATTAGATACCGGCTGTGGTTTTCATATATGCAAGACATTGCATGGATTACAAAAAAATTAGAATTTTGAAGAAAGGTGACTTCGAGCTTTATGGTGCTGGAGGAGAGTCCATCCAGGCTGAAGCTATTGGAACCTACAGATTAGAGTTGCCGTCGGGCAAGCTCCTAGAATTAGAAGATTGTTATTATATGCCCAAAATTATTAGAAATGTAATTTCTATTCCTTTGTTATTAAAGAAAGGATTTGAGATTAATGGAAAGGGCAATGGTTGCTCTATTTCTTTTTCTAATAAGCATCTTTGCAATGGCATTATGAAAAATGGTCTTCTAGTTCTATCCCTTAATGACAATATTTATCATATTGATAAAAGTAATAAAAGAAAGAGAGAAGAGGTGAATAATACCCTCCTTTGGCATTGCCGACTAGGTCATATTAGTGAGTTAAGAATACACAAGTTATACAAAGAAGAGTTCTTTGATCCTTATGATTTTGAATCATTAGGAACTTGTGAATCTTGTCTTATGGGAAAAATGACCAAGTCTCCATTCACTAGACATGAGAAAGGGCAAGTGAGTTATTAGGACTTGTGCATACAGATGTATGTAGTCCTATGACAACTCCAGCTAGAGGTAGATACTCTTACTTCATCACATTCACTGATGATTTATCAAGGTTCGGATATGTGTATCTTATGAAACATAAATCCGAAGCCTTTGATAAGTTTAAAGAGTATCAAAGTATGGTTGAAAAACAAATCAGAAAGTGTATTAAAATCCTTCGATCTGATCGAGGAGGTGAATACCTTTATAGTGATTTTTAAAATCATCTTAAAGAAAAGGGCATTCTCTCTGAATGGACACTTCCGTATACGCCACAATTAAATGGTGTAGCTGAACAGAGAAATCGTACTCTATTAGATATGGTACAGTCCATGATGTACTTTACAGATCTTCCTATTTTATTTTGGGGTTTCGCTCTAGAAACTGCTGCATTAATATTAAATAGGGTACCTTCTAAGTCTGTACCTAGCACCTCATATAAGATATGGAGAGGAAAGAAGCCTAATCTTAAGTATCTTAAGATATGGAGCTGTAAAGCTTATGTCAAAAGAAATTTTGAACACAAGCTAAGTGCTAGATCAGATAAATATATTTTTATAGGTTATCCTAAAGATAGTATAGGATACATCTTCTATCATCCTACCGAACAAAAGATCTTCGTAGGTAAGCATGCCATTTTCTTAGAGAAAGAGTTTATCTTAGAAAAAGGTAAGGATAGGAAATTTGAACTTGAAGAAGTTTAAGACCTACAAATGGAGGCACAAGATATTCCTCAACCAGATGTACCCATTGATGAGGTACAACCACAACACACATCTCCACTCCGAAGGTCAGATAGAGTGCGAAATGCACCTAAGAGGTATAGTTTTGTCATTGAGAATGATGAAGCTCACATCGTTCAGAACGATGATCCTCTGACCTATTCGGAAGCTGTCATGAGTAGTGACTCTGACAAATGGCTAGAGACCATGAAATCCGAAAGAGACTCTGATGATCCAAAGATTGATTTAAAGATTGATTTTGATGATCACAAAACCTTGAAGTATAATTACTAATGTTTGTGTTGCAAGAAGAAAGATAATTTGTTTTGCAAGGAACATAACAAGTTGGAAGAAAGCTACACATCATTGGCCCAAGGTTCAAGTTAAAAGGATTCAAGTTGGAGGAGCAAATTTAAAGAAAGATTCAAAGAATAGTCCTCGAGTCGACTCCTGAAAAGTTTAGAGTCGACTCTAGCACTCTGGAGTTTCAAGGTTGCGAGTCGACTCCGACTGAGAACGGACAGAAAGACAGAACGATGGATTTTAGACCCTGTCAGAGAGTCGACTCCAAAGATTGCGAGTCGACTCCAATGCTTGGCGAGCCAACTCCAGATGGTCCCGAGTCAACTCCAAAGGGAAGCAGACAAAAAGACAGAGAATCAGTTTTGGAGATCCTGTGAACGAGTCGACTTCGAGAATTTGAGAGTCGACCCTAAGTCAGTCGAGTCGACCTCAACAAAGTGCGAGTCGACTTCGAGGCAGCTCAGATCAACAGACAGAGGATCAGTTTTCGGGCTCTGAGAGCCGAGTCGACTCCAAGATGATCCGAGTCGACTCCAAGGCAGTTCAACTCCAAAGACAGAGGATCAGTTTTCGGGCTCTGAGAGCCGAGTCGACTTCAAGAGGACCCGAGTCGACTCGAGAAAGAAATGCAGAAAATTAGATCTCTGAAACCCTGAGAACGAGTCGTCTCCAGAGGGCCGAGTCATCTCCGGATACTGGCGAGTCGACTCCAGAATGGGACAGCACTTTAATTCAAATCCTGAACAGTGGCGAGTCGTCTCCAGTAAAGCATGAGTCGACTCCAGCAACAGCCGAGTCGACTCCAGATCGAGCGAGTCGACTCCGATCCCAACGGATACATTGACAGACTGTGCAGACGGGTCAGAACGGCTCTATTTTTGTCTCTAATGGCTAGATCCTTGTTCCAACGCCATCCAAAGATATAAAATCAAGGGAAGAACAAGGGGAGAAGTCAAGGAAGTGGGAGAGAACACATAGGAAAGAGATTTCAAGAGAAACCTCCCAAAAGCACAAAAAAGGGTCATTCAAAGCAAAAGAGAGTGAAGAAGAGTATCCGAGTGAATCCCAAGGCTTCCTCTCCAACTGTGTACTGCCTCAGTGATCCTCTACATCGTGCGAAATCAGAAGAAGGTCGAGTAAAGAAGAAGCCGAGTTCTTTCATCTACAAAACTTGTTTGAGGGCTTCTTCTCTTTACTCTATTTGTTTACATTGTTATATCTGCTTGTTTAAGAAGCTTGTACTTGTTTTAAACTCTAGTTCTAGTATCTTGTAACTTGATTCAATCAAGGGATTGAATCAAGGGGTTAAGGTTTGTTGGTGAGCCAAAAGAAAAATCAACGGTGTAAAGGTTGTGGTTGGTGAACCGGGGAAAACCAACTGGGTTTGATTGTGAACCTGGAAAAACAATCGGTTGGTTCTAGTCAGTGAGCCTGTGAAAACACGACCGAGTTCGTTGTGATCTCGTAAAAACAACAAGTTAGGTTGTGAGCTTGTAAAACAACCGGCTGTAATCTGAGGAATTATAGTGAAATTTCCAAAGAGGTCTTGAGGAGTTGATGTAGGTGCTGGGGTGCACCGAACCACTATACTTTTGTTGTGTCTGTGATGCTTCTTTGTTATCTAACTTCCTCACTCACTCACTTACTTAGATAAATTGCTTGCTTAACTCTTATCCGCGCATCCTTTAGTTGCAAGCATATTCAGTTTACTTAATCAAGTCTCATTCAATATAACTGCATTAGGACTCATTGTATTGAATTGCATACTTGGGCAAACTTAGACTAATCTTTTATTGAGTCCGCTGCTTAATAGTTGATTAGATTAGAATCATACTCTTGCTAAGTTTAAATTTCACTATGCATCTATGCAACTTAGCTTAATTAACTCTAAAAGATTAGAAGTAGTTGAAAAGTTTTAAAAGACCCAATTCACCCCCCCTCTTGGGCTGTATCTACTGGGCAACAAGTGGTATCAGAGCAGGTGCTCTTCTATTAATTATAGTCTTAACCGACTAGAGCCAAAGATTATGACAGCCCCACATAACATATTATTTGCTGAGGGACTTTCCGCAAACAGACCTCCATCGTTTGATGGAACTAACTATATTCAATGGAAAGCTAGAATGAAAATCTTTGTTCAATCACAAACTATGAGTTATGGAATATCATAACAAATGGCCCCCACTCACTCTCTTACACTGTTAATGAAAAAGACTTAGCACAATTGAATGCTAATGCTATGAACATACTATATTGTGCTATCTATGAAACAGAATTTAATGAAATCTCTGCATGCTTATCTGCTAAGGAGATATGGGATACATTAGAAAGTTTTTATAACAAAATCCGGATTAGCTCACATGTGCTTCAATTACATACTAACAGTGAGCTTGCAGGAAAAGTTTTTGAATCCTCCAATCAGGAAGAAAGAACAACAAATGAAGAATTCGGTAATGAAAACAAGGATCCATCCCCAAACACCGAAAAATTCAAAAGCTTCCTAAAGACAAAGAAGAAGAGGAAGCAAGAAGAAAGGAAGAAAGAGATAAAAAGGAAGAAAGCCTTGACCAAGGAAGAGTCAAGCAAGAAAATGAAAGTTAGGAGCAACAATGATGATATTAGCTCCAAACAACTACAAGAGGTAACTAACTTGTGCCTTATGGCACAAGAAGATAAGGTAAAATCTAAATCTAATTTTACATCAAATGATTTTCAAGAAGAATTCTCTCTTGATGAATTATTAAATGCTTTTCATGATTTGTATGATGAATGTAGAAAATTAGCTATGAAGAATAAAAATTCTAAAAAGCTAAATCTGGAAATTTCGAAAGAAAGAAATTCTATTGCTGAAATACAAGACAAACTAAATTCTGAAAATGAAAGCTTAAGGTTAAATTTAGAACGATTGATTCAGAAAAATCAAAATTTAATTAAAGAAAATCAAGACTTAAGTGAAGAAATTAACCAATTGAAATTTTTTATTCACAAATTTACTGTAAGTTCAGAAAGATTAAAAATGATGTTTGAAAGCCAACATGCTGACTTTGATAAATCAAAATTTGGCTTGACTCCGTCACTTAGCAATGAACCCCTAAAGAGAAAGGTTATAAATTCTTCAAGCAAATCATCAAAAGGATAACGTATTTCAAACATCAAAAGAATGAGCATAACAACTTTACCTATAGTTCTAGTACAATTAAATCAAATGATAAAGTTATTACTATTAAACAGATTTGGGTTCCAAAAGGAACCATATGTTCTAACCCTCAAGGACCCAAGCAAGCTTGGGTACCCAAAATAAAAATATGAGGGTGTAGATGTAGATGTGCCAAGATACCCATGGAACAAATGGAACTTTCACACAAATGGGTGTTCTAGACACATGTTAAAGAATGGAACTTAAATGTAATAAAAAAAAAGCAATTAAAATAGAAGAAATAAATTTAAATTCCCCCATCTTTCTATGTTATACTTTACTTATTGATGGATACTTTGTTAATGATTAATCAATTTCCTTAAAATATCTTTTTGAGTCCTCTATATGCTTGATTGAGAGTTTTTTTTTATGGCATTATCTTTTATTGATCTTAGGCATAAGAATGTGTACTTGGTATATTTTTATATATATGCATTATTAATACCAAGATTAAAGAAACTAGTTTGGCATATAAAATCAACTCATGCTCGTATGGACTTAATCTCAAAAGACCTTGTCATTGGTTTACTTAGATTAATTTCTGCAAGGTCAAAGCTTTCTATGCATGCCACCTTGGGAAACAAACTAGAATTATTTCTAAATCTGAAAACATTGTTTTCACCTCTTAGTCTTTGAAAATTCTCCACAACAACTTATTTGGATCTCTAGGATAGTGAACCTAGGAGATAAGCTTCTTAACTTTGTAATTGTGGATGATTTCTCAAAGCTAACGTTGGTTTATTCTTGGCACTTAAATTGAAATATTTTCTGCTTGAGCATAAACTTACAAAAGGTTTCGAATAAAAAAGGTTTGCAAACTGTGAAAACTCATGGCACAGCTTTGAAAACCAATTTCTTGTTAAGTTTTGCACAGAAAATAATATTGAATATAATTGTTTCTGCACCAAGAATACCATAAGTAAAATAGGATTAATAGAATCCTTGAAGAAATGAAAAAGACAATGTTGTATGATAGTCATCTGCTTAAATGATTTTTGTTAAAAGCTATCATCACTGCTTGTCATACATATGGTTTCTATTAGATCTATTTTTGATGAAAACTCTTTTTGATCTTCTGAAAAATAGAAAATAAACTATTGCATATCTGTCATATTTTTCAGTCGTACATGTTATGCATGATATGTTCTGATAAAAATAATGCCAAATCTGATAAAGATACTCCTATCTTTGGGTATCATTCATCAAGCAATGCATATAGAATCATTCAATGAAAAGATCCTAGTTGTAGAAATATCAATTCATTTTATTCTTTATGAGACGAATGATCTTTCATCAAGACACTAAAATCAGATTATATATATATATATATGGTTGATCTTTTTGCTTACATATAACAATCTGAAACTAAAACACCTTAAGAAGAATGAATAAGATTATAATTGGTCAAGATAAACTAAATCATTTTTGAAAGAGATAAAATTTGAAATCTTGCCAATAAAATCTGAAAACTTGTTAATAATTAGAACCAAATTGAGTTTTTCAGAAATGCACTTCATGAAGAAAAATTGGTGACTACTCAAAGATTCAATCAAAAAAAGATAAAATAGATCTTGATGAAATTCTTGCATGATTAGAAGTAAAGATCACCATTATCATTTGCTTGCTTTATGAGCTTTATATTCTGTCAAATGAATGTGTAGAATGCACTCCTATGTGGTTATTTCATTAAAGAAGATCTATGTAAAATAACCACCTTATTTGAAAACACTCATTACAAATATGATACAGCAATATGTGATTTGGAACAAGCACCAAAAGCATGATATAACAGCTTGAGTAACTTTTTGATAGAAAGTAATAGTGATAAATCTATGCATCAAAAAGAAGAATTTATGATATCTTATTTGCTCAAAGTATACATTGATGATATCATTTTTGGTTTTACTAATGAAGATTCATATGAAGATTTTACTAAGCTCATGCAAGGTGAGTTTGAAATATGTATGATGAATGAATTAACATTTTCTCTTGAACTCCAAATTACGACAAACAAGAAAGGGGATCTTCATTGACCAAAGTTAATCCACAAAAAAACTCGTATAGAAGATTGGCATGAAGAAGGTATGTCTATGACCCCATCTTGTAGAATTTGAAAAAGGATGAGCAAGGTAAATCTATTGTTTTAAAGCCGTATTGAAGCATGATAGAATAATTATTTTATCATACAGCTAGTAGACCAAACTATATGCTCATTATGCGCCTTGTGCAAGATTCAATCTAACTCTAATGAATCATACTTTATTGATAACAAATGAAACATAATGAGAATTTTGATAGGAATAACTGAAAATTAGATTAAAACTTAATTTATGATCTTTTGAGCATAAGAAGAATTTTGTTTGCATGATATATATTTATGTGTTATAAAGCATATTAGATTATTTCTTTATTCTGCTCTTTCATATTACTTGAATAACAAAAAGAGAGAGAGATAAAGAAAAAAAAATGAATATTAGTCAAGGAAAGTAAAATCATAAGGAAAAGCAAAACAAACTAATATACCCGGCACTATTTGACCCAACTATTCGGTGTAGGGTATATTAGGGACGGCACAAGAGGGAGGCTAATGGTAGTACCTCGTGCCCCTTCCAACTCCACCGAATAGGGAGCAAATAGAGTATAGAGCATAAGAAATTATAAAAAAATTGAGAAAATGAATGACAAAATAAATGAAAGTATATAAGAAGAATCTAGTCAACCTTTTAATTACTTGAAAACACACCTTAAGGATGAAATCAGTGCATAATTATGTAAGAAAAGTTTATTTGAAAAGAATTGATTTTGATCCATGACATGATTGTTATGTTTTGCATATTTTGAATTATATGTTTTCAATATAAGTTGTAATGCTCCATGCTTGGATAAGTTGATTGAAATATGTTTTATCAACAACAAATTGATATTCATAACTTGGAATATGTTTTAACTTTGCTCACAAGTCTTTGCTTCACCCTTGCCTCAAACTAACTTGTGTTCCAATGCTTGAATGTTTGAAATACTACATAAAGTTTTTATAAGTAATATTAAAAAGAAATTTCAGATTTATCATTCACGATTATCTTTGAAAGTTAAATAGATTTACAAAAAGAAGAAGAGAAGGATATTTCTATTTAGGCAAAATGAATTGATCTTGATCTATCTTTCTATTTGCCTAACTTTGATACATAATGTCCTAATACTTGTTAAAATATCCTCCATTTTGTATCGAACTCAATATTAAATACAAAGATTCTGAAAGTGCTCTAATGTTATTGAAATATGTGTTTTCAATCTTAGTGATTTAAGATGAGCTACAATGTAGAAGATACATATCTCAAATTATAATTTTGAAAGCCTTCTTGGAAATTCTTGTGAAAATTCAGAATCTGATTTTGTATAAAAGCTTAAACTTAACTTAAAAATGCTTATATCGTTACATCTTTGTAACCTTAGTTATATGCTTCAATGATCGCGTCATTCAGGAGAATAACTCAATATGATTTCTAAATAAAAATTTTAACATAAAAAAATAGAATTAATTTTGACGCCTTGGTTTATTGTCTCGATACGCATCCGAAACATATCTTTTCTTATCCTTAAAGTGTACTAAAATTGGTCTAAATGATGTATTTTTCAATAATCTTGATTTCAAACAAATGTTTCTAAACATATGATTTTATTTTGATATTAAAAAATTATTATGTTTCATATATATACATTGCTGTAAAATCATTGAATTCTATAAATATATATACTTGAATGATCTTCTATATGTTTTGTCTTGTGCTTCTATCATTAAAGAAAAAAGCTACTTTTAAAAGTAGAGTAAATGCTCCTAAAGCTAGAAATATTTTAACTCACTCAAATGACTCTTAAAAGAAAGAAAATGTAATTGCTTTTGAAAGAAATTGAGCTTCAAAAGAATTATTTTGTGACTAATATTTCATTACATTTTCTCAAAGATTAAGACAAAGCATAACTTGCTCTTGAAAGATTAAAAAAGAGTGATTGCTATAAATTTTGAATAATTCTAGATCACTCAACATTCTTGATATCATAGAGTTTCAGTCTTATTCACGCTTATCATTAAAATATGAAATTCAACAAAAAAAAAGGAATGCATCTTTTGAGGGGGAGCTTTAGATATTCAATGCATTTTGTATCTTATCCAAAAGTCACTTTTACTTGATGCATACCTTGAATGTTTTATGCATTGATTTTGATGAACCTCCTTGTATGGACTTATTAGCCTTAGTTACATAATAAGCCTTACCCTGAGTTGAGTTCTATAAAGGTTGTCTTATCTCAAATTTTAAACTTTATGAAAATATGCTCTCATTAGTATAAGCTGAAACTTATAGAACATATATTTTCGAGATTGACAATTTGAATGTTTTATTGAACATTATCTTCAAATTCTAAACTCTTAAATGGAATGTTCAATTAAAGGGGAGAAAGAAAATTTTTAGGAGGAGAGATCATATGGAACTTAATCGTATAAATTCATAACTAAAGGAGAGAGAAAGAATACTAAATGAGAAGTGATCCTAATACTCTCCAATATGTATCATTTGAAATTTAAATCTGAAAATCTTTATGATACACCTTGAGGCTTGTTATTTGGTTAATATATCTTATGCATCAATCATAAACCAAATTACAATTCAAACAGTTGATCTTAAGAGCCTCTAGTTTAATGAAGAAAGGGGGAGAATAATGTGTTAAATTTCTTTGAGTATCTCCTGTGAACATAAATTTAAAGTAACTACTATATGTGATAGATTTATAGATTTTAAAATACACCTAATTGGCAAATCAGCTGTTTTGAAAAATCTATTTTGAAATTCACTAATGAGTTCTTATTGGCTTGCACTTTAGAGTTTCTATCCTGTGCCAATTTCTTTTAATTGATTTTGATATTATTCTCTTTAACGGAGCAAAAGAAAATCTTTAAAAGAGCTCTAAAAGAACTTTCAAAGCTCTGCACTTTATGTATGCTCTAAGATATATCATAAATTGCATGAATTCATGTTTTGGTATTTGTGCCCCAATACTCTTATTATCATAAAAGAACCTTCAAGTCATTAAGAATTAATGATCCAACATGATGGTATATTTTTCAAGTATATAAGTTTTGATCTTATACTCTGAAAATTAATTAGATTGCTCTCATGTTGCTAAATACTTAATATATTGGGCCAAAGATCTTAAATAAACAAGCTTTCATACTTGTTATTAAAGATCTTTCAAAAAGGGGGTTAGATTTTTATTCGTGCCTTCTTTGAATATCAGTCTTGATACTTCTTGAATTAACTCGAAAAAGGTTCCACCCACACTTACTTTGAAAACTATCTTTAGAATCACATTCGATGTGCTCTCTTTATAATTTGCTCTGAAATCATCTTAATTGGCTCTGATCTATGCTAATTAATCTTATTCTGACATTATTGCCTTGAGTTATATGATTCATATTCTTGCAATAATTTGATATGCATTACCTGAGAATCAGAGTACAATAAGAAAAAGAAATATTTGAGTATCATTATCTTTGTGCTTAATGTTTCATTATCTTGCAACCTTTTTGATGTTGTCAAAAGGGGGAGAAATATCTGAGTATATGCTCATAATGCTTTATGTGTTGATTATGTTAAGTTGATTAAATCTAAAGCATTATCATGAAGTATATTTTAAAAGATATATGTTTTCTACTTCATGCAACTTAGCTATGCATTAGTTCTAGAACACAACAAGTTTATATTGCATATACTCCAAGTTTTGTCATCATCAAAAAGGGAAAGATTGATGACCCAAAGATTGATTTTGATGATCACAAAACCTTGAAGTATAATTACTAATGTTTGTGTTGCAAGAAGAAAGATAATTTGTTTTGCAAGGAACATAACAAGTTGGAAGAAAGCTACACATCATTGGCCAAAGGTTCAAGTTAAAAGGATTCAAGTTGGAGGAGCAAATTTAAAGAAAGATTCAAAGAAGAGTCCTCGAGTCGACTTCTGAAAGTTCAGAGTCGACTCTAGCACTCTGGAGTTTCAAGGTTGCGAGTCGACTCCGACTGAGAACGGACAGAAAGACAGAACGATGGATTTTAGACCCTGTCAGAGAGTCGACTCCAAAGGTTGCGAGTCGACTCCAATGCTTGGCGAGCCGACTCCAGATGGTCCCGAGTCAATTCCAAAGAAAAGCAGACAAAAAGATAGAGAATCAGTTTTGGAGACCCTGTGAACGAGTCGACTCCGAAAATTTGAGAGTCGACCCCAAGTCAGTCGAGTCGACCCAAACAAAGTGCGAGTCAACTCCGAAGCAGCTCAGATCAACAGACAGAGGATCAGTTTTCGGGCTCTGAGAGCCAAGTCGACTCCAAGATGATCCGAGTCGACTCCAAGGCAGTTCAACTCCAAAGACAGAGGATTAGTTTTCGGGCTCTAAGAGCCGAGTCGACTCCAAAAGGACCCGAGTCGACTCGAGAAAGAAATGCAGAAAATTAGATCTCTGGAACCCTGAGAACAAGTAGTCTCCAGAGGGCCGAGTCATCTTCGGATACTGGCGAGTCGACTCTAGGTTTGGCCGAGTCGACTCCAGAACGGGACAGCACTTTAATTCAAATCCTGAACAGTAGGCGAGTCGTCTCCAGTAAAGCATGAGTCGACTCCAGCAACAGCCGAGTCGACTCCAGATCGAGCGAGTCGACTCCGATCCCAACGGATACATTGACAGACTGTGCAGACGGGTCAGAACGGCTCTATTTTTGTCTCTAACGGCTAGATCCTTGTTCCAACGCCATCCAAAGATATAAAATCAAGGGAAGAACAAGGGGAGAAGTCAAGAAAGTGGGAGAGAACACATAGGAAAGAGATTTCAAGAGAAACCTCCCAAAAGCACAAAAAGGGTCATTCAAAGCAAAAGAGAGTGAAGAAGAGTATCCGAGTGAATCCCAAGGCTTCCTCTCCAACTGTGTACTGCCTCAGTGATCCTCTACATCGTGCGAAATCAGAAGAAGGTCGAGTAAAGAAGAAGCCGAGTTCTTTCATCTACAAAACTTGTTTGAGGGCTTCTTCTCTTTACTCTATTTGTTTACATTGTTATATCTGCTTGTTTAAGAAGCTTGTACTTGTTTTAAACTCTAGTTCTAGTATCTTGTAACTTGATTCAATCAAGGGATTGAATCAAGGGGTTAAGGTTTGTTGGTGAGCCAAAAGAAAAATCAACGGTGTAAAGGTTGTGGTTGGTGAACCGGGGAAAACCAACTGGGTTTGATTGTGAACCCGGAAAAACAATCGGTTGGTTCTAGTCGGTGAGCCTGTGAAAACCGACCGAGTTCGTTGTGATCTCGTGAAAACAACAAGTTAGGTTGTGAGCTTGTAAAACAACCGGCTGTAATCTGAGGGATTATAGTGAAATTCCCAAGAGGTCTTGGGAAGTGGATGTAGGTGCTGGGGTGCACCGAACCACTATACTTTTGTTGTGTCTGTGATGCTTCTTTGTTATCTAACTTCCTCACTCACTTACTTACTTAGATAAATTGCTTGCTTAACTCTTATCCGCGCATCCTTTAGTTGCAAGCATATTCAATTTACTTAATCAAGTCTCATTCAATATAACTGCATTAAGACTCATTGTATTGAATTGCATACTTGGGCAAACTTAGACTAATCTTTTATTGAGTCCGCTGCTTAATAGTTGATTGGATTAGAATCATACTCTTGCTAAGTTTAAATTCCACTATGCATCCATACAACTTAGCTTAATTAACTCTAAAGATTAGAAGTAGTTGAAAAGTTTTAAAAGACCCAATTCACCCCCCCTCTTGGGTTGTATCTACTGGGCAATAGACTCTATGTATACCAACCAAGTATGGACTTTGGTTGATGCACCAGAGGGTGTAAACCCTATAGGTTGCAAATGGGTCTATAAGAAAAAGATTGGAGCAGGTGGCCAAGTAGAAACCTACAAGGCTAGACTGGTGGCAAAAAGTTTCAGACAAAAGTAAGGAATTGATTATGATGAAACTTTTTCATCACTTGCCATACTTAAATCTATTCGGATTTTGCTTGCAATAGCTGCATACTATGATTATGAAATCTGGCAGATGGATGTCAAAACCGCCTTCCTTAATGGTTATCTTGAGGAAGAGGTTTACATGACACAGCCAGAAGAATTTGTCTCAAGTGGAAGAGTAAATCAAGTATGCAAGCTTAAGAGATCCATTTATGGATTAAAGCAAGCATCGAAGAGTTGGAATATCCGTTTTGATACAACAGTCAAAGAGTTTGGTTTTATCAAAAATGTGGATGAACCATGTGTGTACAAGAAGACTAGTGGGAGTGCCATTGTCTTCTTAATATTGTATGTAGATGACATACTGATCATTCGAAATGATATTCCAATGTTACAATCGGTCAAGACTTGGCTATCAAAAAGCTTTTCCATGAAAGACTTGGGAGAAGCATCCTATATACTTGGTATAAATATCTATAGGGATAGATCTAAAAGGATGCTAGGCTTGTCCTAGTCTAGGTACATAGATCATGTGCTGAAAAGATTCAGCATGGAAGGAAGTAAAATAAGTTACTTGCCTATGAGTCATGGTATACATCTCTCTAAGAAGATGTCTCCTAAGACATCTGAAGAAAGGAATAGAATGAATTCTATTCCCTATGCTTCGGCAGTAGGATCGATTATGTATGTTATGCTATGTACCAGGCCTGATGTTGCTTATGCCTTAGGCATAACAAGCAGATGTTGGGAACCCGCCCATGCCGCTGATATTTCAAAAAAAATTCAGATGGCAGCGGAATCAGCATAAGCGGGATCAACGTTCATCGCATGAACGTTGTTTCATGAACCGTTCGTAGTTAGGCAAGAATTAAAAAACTTTTAAATTCATTAGAAGATCAGATCTTCAGCTTGTGCGGGTAGATGATCACCGCAAACTGAAGTTTGTGGTCTAGGATGAAGGTTTGCTTGAAGCCGTTTAAGTGTCCGGCCTCTATGGGTATCCACACGAAGCAGTGATCCGATCAAAGCTCTCTTGTCTTTCCGGGGTGCTAGCTCCCTTGCAAAGACTTCTTTTGATGGCTGATTTCCTCCCTTTCAATCAACCCTTGATTGTGCTTGGGAGGAGGAAGAAGAAGGATGAACTCAAGGAAGAAGAACACAGCCTTTCTTTTCCCTGCGTTGGAAGAAGGATTGGAGGAAGAGGAGGCGGACAAGGCTCTCTTCTTTTCTTCTTCTTGTTGGCGGCTGAACCAAAGGAAAGGGAGAGGGTGGCGGCAGCAAGGAGAGGAGAGAGCACTTCTTCTTTTTCCTAGGTGCCGCCCACAAGTCCCTTTTTATAGACATGTGGAGCTCCTAACATTTAGGAGCTCTTGATGTCTTTCCTAAGAGGGGGCGCCGTCTCTTCTCCCTTCTCCACGTGGAAAGGGGAGGGGCTTATCCCCCTCCTCATGGTAAACCCTAATCCATATTAGGTAGGGATTGGAATGCCCTAGTGTGGTCAAGCCCTAATCCAATTAGGCTTAGCCCAAGGGTGAACCAATTTGGATCCAATCTAGGTAAGTCCTAATCCAATTAGAACTTAAATCAATTTTGACTTAGTTGAATTCTTCAATCCTAATCTAATTAGGAGTCTTATTGATTCATTAGATTAATAATTAATTGTGACTTAAGAAATCCTAATCCAAATTAGGACATATTTAATTTTAGTCCTAATCCAATTAGGACTCTATTTGAATCCGAAGTCCTAATCCGATTAGGACTCTAGGAATCCTACTCCAAGTAGGAATCCAATTTTGATTCAAAACTTCTAATCTCATTAGGATTGCAGGAATCCTATTCTAAGTAGGAATCCCAGTCCTACTCCAACTAGGATTCCCAGTCCTAATCCAATTAGGACTCTAGGAATCCTACTCGAAGTAGGGACTCTTGTTTCAAGTCCAATTAATTAATTCCCTTTCCTTCTTCAACTTCTTATCAATCGAATTGATTACTCGTGATTCATAATCACTTTTCAACCATCGGATCGGTCAATACTTCTAGTGTGTGTGACCCCATAGGTTCTATTCTGACTGGTAGTGAGATATATTGTGATCTCTATCACTATATCATTGAAAACTCCTTTCAATGGGTTGGAACGATTCCAACTCAACTCATTAGGGTTTATCGATCATCGAGATAATCCCTGTGAGTCCCACCATCCACCAGTGACACCTAGCAGCATGTAGTGGCTACCCAGTAGAATAGAAAGATGAACCTCTAGGTGCAGTTACCATGTGATACAGTCCTACTATCGTGGATCCCTACAGGACGGAGGTCATGGACAACTCGTCAAACCCCATCGTCTGTCATATGTCAAGATTTATTCGACTCGAGTTCGATAGTGGAAAACTCTTTCTCCACTTTATATTACTGCCCTGGCCAAGGTCTTAGAACTCAGTCTAACAAATCACATAGGATCACTCCTCTTCTATTAAGGTCGATAGATTCCTTGTAGGTGCATATCCTACTCCTACAGTGAACCTACTGCAGCCAATCTACACTGCATGGACCCATATGGCTAGAGACCATGTATGTGTGCAGTCAAACTACAATAACCTCACTGTGAGTAGCCGAAGCACCGCAGGTCAAAGGACCAGTCACACTACTGCAACATCAAGCAAGTCACTGACGAGTGGATAGACATCCAAGTGACTTCTTGTCTTGGTCACGCTCAGTACCCTTGTTCTCTAACAAGCACCTGCACTATCACTTCAGTGTCCCTACACTGTGGACTCAAGTCTCGTCCATCCAGAAGGAAAGTGATCTGTGCACTGATCGGATCGATCACCGTCCTCGTGATGATCCATTGATCAGGAGCATTTAGAAATTAATCACCAATGATACATGGCTCAAATTCTCAACTCTTGAGAATATGTATCATCATCTTATTAATTCCTTGGACGATTCATAGACACATAAACAATATGAATGAAAAGAATGCCCATTTATTAATCAATAATAATAAAGTCAAGTACAAAATTATGTTCCAGAATTATTAATGTGTTAGCCAGATTGGCTTCTAGGGCATACTTCTAACAATCTCCCACTTGCACTAAAGCCAATCAGCCATAAACCTAAGCCCCATCTTCTCAAGATGCGATTCAGTTTTCTGTCGACTTAGCTGCTTAGTGAATGGGTCCGCCACATTTTCTGTGGAGTCTACTCTCTGATCCTCTACTTATTTTCTTTCGAGGTAGTCGCTTATTAGGTTAAACTGTCGCTCTATGTGCTTCGATTTCTGGTGAGACCTTTGGCTCCTTAGCTAGTGCTATGGTGCCTTTGTTATCGCAGTAGAGTGTTATGACATCTGATGACATTACACCTAACTCTGCAATGAACTTTTTAAACCAAAAGATTTCCACTGCACCCTTAGAGACGGCTTAACATTCAACTTCTAAGGTAGAATCTATAATGATCGGTTGTTTGGAACTCTTCCAATTTACTGAACCACCATTGCACATATTCTAATGTAGACTTTCTATTATCAATATGTGTGCATCCTTCTACCTTCAACTCTGATCTTCTTCCAAAGACCAAGAACATGTCCTTAGTTCTTCTCAAGTACTTAAGACTGTTCTTCACAGCTATCCAGTGCTTTTTGCCTGGATCTGATTGACATATGCTCGTGACATTCACAGCATGTACTATATCAAGTCATGTACATAGCATGGCATACATGAGGCTCCCTATTGCTGATGCATAGGGGATCTTGCTCATGCGTTGAATCTCTTCAGATGTATTGGGGCACATCTTCTTGGAAAGATTAATTCCATGCCTTAGGGGTAAGCGACCCCTTTTAGAATTTTTCATGCTGAACCTTTTCAGCACTTCCTCTATGTACATCTTCTGTGATAGGTCAAGCATCCTTTTAGATCTATCTCTATAGACCTTTATTCCCAAAATATAGGATGCTTCCCCAAGGTCTTTCATGGAGAACCTTTTTGACAACCAGACCTTGACCGAGGTTAGCATGGGAATATCATTCCCTATCAGGAGGATGTCGTCCACGTACAGTACGAGAAATACGACAGCGCTCCCACTAACCTTTTTGTAAACACACGGTTCCTCTTCGTTTTTGATGAAATCAAACGTTTTGATTGCGTCATCGAAACGAGTGTTCCAACTCCGAGATGCTTGCTTTAGTCCATAGATGGACCTTTGCAGCTTGCAGACCTTGTGATCTACATCACTGGAAGTGAAACCCAAAGGCTGTTCCATATAGATATCTTCATCAAGATATCCATTCAGGAAAGCAGTTTTCACATCCATCTGCCAGATTTTATAATCATGAAATGCTGCAATGGCAAGCATTGTTCGGATGGATTTCAGCATGGTACAGGTGAAAAGGTCTTCTGATAGTCAATGCCCTCGCGCTGACTATACCCTTTCGCCACAAGCCTTGCCTTATAGGTCTCTACCTCTCCATCCGAACCTATCTTTCTTTTGTAGATCCATTTGCATCCAATAGGTACAATACCTTCTGGTGGATCTACTAAGGTCCAGACTTGGTTGGAATGCATGGAGTCTAACTCTGACTTCATAGCTTCCATTCATTTCTCGGAATCGATATCAGATATCGCCTCGTCGTAGGTTTTGGGATCCTGCGTGTGATCCCTATCTCCCACTAGGAACATTTCCTCGGTATCCTCTTCTAGTATACCTAAGTATCTATCGGGAGGATGGGAGACCCTACTTGATCTGCGAGGTGGTTGAGGGACATCGTGTACTGGCTCTGTATTAATGGGTTCGATAGGATCCATGACTCGTTGCTTTTCAGAGACTTTCTCTTCAAGCTCAATTTTCCTCCCACTGCCTCTATCAAGGATAAACTATTTTCATGAAGATAGCATGGCGTCTCACAAACACTTTGTGATCCTTTGGGATAAAAAATTGTATCCTAATAACTCTTTCAGGATATTCAATAAAACGAGCATTAATTGTCCTATTCTCTAACTTGTCCGCCTGTTGTCGCTTGACGTGGGCCGGACATCCCCAAATCTTGAGATGACCAAGACTCGGCTTCTTACCATGTCATATCTCATATGGTGTGGTAGGAACGGACTTTTAGAGGTAATTCTATTCAACAAGTAAATAGCTGAAAATAGGGCATCTATCTAAAGAAACAAGGGTAAATCAGTGAAGCTCATCATGGGCTGGACCATATCAATAGAGTCCGATTCCTCCTCTCTGACACTCCATTGAGCTGAGGTGTACCAGGAGGAGTCCATTATGAAACTATACCATTCTCCTTGAGATAATCACGGAACTCTCCATTAAGGTATTCACTTCCTCGATCTGATCGAAGAACCTTAATGAGTTTTTGTGCTTATTTTTCTACTCCATATCTAAGCTTTTTGAACCTTTCAAAAGTTTCATATTTGTGTCTCACACACATATCCATACCGTGAGTAATCATTGGTAAAATGAAGTAAAAATTACAACCCCTAGCCTGCACATCGAATGGGCCACACACATCAGTGTGTACTAGGGTAAGTATTTCAGTGGACCTCCCTGTGTCCTACAAAGGATAATTTGGCCATCTTTCCTTGAAGGCAGAATTCACAAATCAAATATGACTCGAAAGTCAATGAGCCCAAAAGCTCATGTTTCTCCAATTTGTTTATTCTGTCTTCTCCTATATGGCCAAGCCTGAGGTGCCATAAATACTTTAGATTTATCTCATTTTTGGATCTATTAGATCCTATGGTATTCACTGTTTGCTCAGATATATTCACAGATACATCCATATGTATGTGATAGAGACTGTCAATCTTAAAACCATGTTGAATCAATTTATTTTTCAAATAAAAATCTTTCTATGCTAAATAAAATACAGAAATCAAATTTCTGCTAGCAATAGGTAATAGTCCCTAAGTATCCTGAGCATATCTGACATACCTTCTGAAGGTCTGTCACCCTTCATGTTCTTTATGCTTCCCATGTATGTAGGACAGTTCCTCTTCCAATGGCCGTCCATGATGCAATGGAAACACTTTTCCTTGTAATTGGCCTTTTTCTTGGAACTTTCTTTACTTGGTGTTTTCTTAGTACTCTGCTTCTTCGCAGGCTTTTTCTTCTTTCAAATAGACTCTCTCTTGAAAGTAGAAACCAACTTGACAGCGAAAACGATACCCCTTGAACTTCTTCAAGGTCCCTAAGGTAGTTACCAATTTATTTAACAATTCTATTTTAGTGCATACAACCTTGTTCATATGGTAGTTTACTATAAACTATTCATATGAAGCTGGAAGGGATTGCGGGATCAAATCCGTTTGCAATTTCTTGTGCATGGTCATGCCAAGCTTCTCAAGCTTCTTTAAGTCCTTTATCATGGTCAAACCATGATCATGGACAGACTGCCCATCATGCATCTTGGCTTTGAAGAGCCTCTTGGACACTTCAAACCAAGCTGCGTGACTCTGATCACCATACAACTCTTGCAGGTGATTTAATATGTCCCTGGCAGTCTTCATGTTCTCATGCTGGCATTGTAATGCATTGGACATGGATGCCATTGTGCAGCACCTAACTTTATTGTCATTGTTCGTCCACTTAACAAGCGTCTTACGCTGATCAGTGATCGGACGGATTGGTAACATGGGGATTCCATGGTCTAGCATATACCCGAATTTCTCACAATTCAAAACTATTTTTGAAATTTGCTGAGCCAATCTTTATAATTGGATTTGGTCAAACGGTTGTTCTATAGGATATGAGTTAAGAGTCTAGAAGCTGACTTTATAATCCTCAGAGAGTAAAGATTCTAGTTAGACTTTTGTACTTGATCCTAATCTGTTCTTAAGGTCTTTTAGAACAAATGTAACTCCCACTATTTTCTCGAATTCCTCACACTCCCCTGGTAGGAAAACGGAAATCCCATACGACTAGGGTTTCTAGTAGGTACTGCGGTCCCACCGATTTACATGCCACCTCACCTAACAGTTATTGGTGACACATAGATTGATGAATATACAACTCTTGTACAATGCTTCTCAAGCATGTTGCAGTGTAACTTGGTCTCTAAGCCATGAAGACCTCACCTAATAGTTATTGGTCCCATTTCTTAGTTAAGTCAGACCCACCGTATAACCGTAGGAATAAAGTCGTCATTGGGTCCTCACCTAACAGTTATTGGTGCCCAACCCCACCTTTACCCTACAACATCTCATGTCTATAGAGAGGTCCAGCCCCCCGATGCAACTTGACCACTGTATCCAGCCGAGACAAATCAACATCAGAAAGGCCTTAGCAGCTCTACTACAGTGGAAGACCTATTGACTTAATATTGGTTAATCAGGTCTTAGTGTTTGCAACTTGAGCTCTTCATAAGAGGTAATCGAACAATTGGCCAGGTAAGCAGGTGGGAGGCTCCCCTTACTCAGAGAGTAAGGTCCTAATTAAGTAACCACCTTTCATGCTTTCCTAGACACCAATTAGATCAATTAATCTAATATGACTTGCTCATGTCGGTTCACTCTCGACTTGATTGAGGAGGTTTTGATTTAGGTCTCAATTGGGTTTGCTACGTCACATGTAAACCTATCTACCCGACTCACATTCACATCACATGCAAACGGCACATTGCAGGCAGTTATAATCGCAGCAATAATTAAAGCTAAACTTTAAATAGGTGATGATCATGGATTCTAGTTAGGTCGTATTACAAGCACATGCACGTCAATCGATCAACTGGTCTTCAACTCTTGAATTGGTTCCAAGCCTCCTTGATCCGATCCTTGATCAACTCTTGATCCAATCGCCATCAACCGCTTAGATCACCTGTTCATCTCATGCCTAGTCTTCAACTTGATCGTTGACGTACATCACATCACACAAATACAACCAGATTGTAAAATAAAAATAAAAATAAATTACATCTCCTTTTAGGAGGCACGCAGGCCTCTCAAAACATCAAATAAGATGCATGCAAGCATCTGAAAAATTACATGACATTGCAGATCACATCGCAGGTCATTACATTTGATACCAAAAGGGTTTGAATCCTATGATCATCACCATATGCAACAATTATAAGTTTTAGATCTGAAAACTAACTGATTATATCATGACATAGGTTGCTGATCATGCTAATCATGATTCTAAACTTTGTAATCTCATTAACAACGCAATTAGAATCATCATTTTATCACATAAAAATCAGCATGCAAAAATCAGCACCCCTGAAAAATCTGCATGCAGAAATTTTTAGCATGCATGATCATTCAATTTTCAGATCTAATAAGCCTTTAGATAATTAATTCTTATCTTAATCTACGAAGCCTAAGCTCTGATACCACTGTTGGGAACTGTTGACCCCCTAATGGATTTTGATGAATACAAAACACTAGAGTATAATTCCATTTATCTTAACAATTTACTTGAGAATTTTAGGTGTTTAATTAAGAATATTGTTAAGAAATGTCTAGGCAAGTTCCCATAATTTTTATGAATTTATTGAAGAATTTTTTAAGTTGAAGAAAACAGATCAGGGACAGCCGAGACGTCTCCGGTTTGTCCCAGAGACGTCTCTGGCACAAACAGGAAGAACTGGCACGTCGGGAGACGTCCCCGACACCTGGCGAGGCGTCTCGCAGGGTCGGAGTCGACTCTCTCAGTAGCGGAGTCGACTCTCTCAGTGGCGGCAGAAAGGCTGATTTCAAGAGATGCGCGCGAGCCGTCTCCACAGGACGAGGAGTCGTCCCCGCAAGTAAAAAGCAAACTTCCCGAGTCGTCCCCAAGGTAGCGGAGTCGGCTCTCTCAGGGTATTCCAGAGGATGCCTTTTTCAGTGATAAGGCAGCGGAGACGTCCCCTGAAAGAGCGGAGTCGACTCTCTCAGAGAATTCCAGAAGACATGTTTTTCGGAGATATAACGGCGGAGTCGTCCCCAAGGCAGCGGAGTCGTCCCCATGCAAAAAGCGCAAACAAGCCGAGACGTCCCCGGAAAGCGCCGAGGCGACCCTCTCAGAAAAACAGAAAAACAAGGATTCAAACCGTTCATCATCGGAGTCGCCCCCGTAAAGCGCCGAGTCGACCCCAAACATCGTCAAAAGTAAAATCTTACAGCCGAGACGTCTCGCGATGAAGCGGAGACGTCTCCGGAGCGCCTGGGATGCGACTGACAACTTTTGCAGGTTTGGTTTGAATTTTAAATCTCTTTAACTTTATCTCTAATGGCTATATTTGCTTTTTGGGCTATAAAAGGGAGCTCTTAAGTGCTTTCCAACAACTTCTCAAAAACCCAACACAAGATCATTCAAGAGAGAAGAAAGAAAAAGAGGTTCAAGGGAGTTAGTGCATTCAAGTGAAGAAATCAAGTGCTTTCAAGCTTCCCAAGTGATTTCGTGCTCAACTACTCTCTTCCGCTAGGCATTCAAAGCTCACATTCAAGCCAACGCGATCTACATCGGAAGAACCACCATTTCCCACGCTTCCAACGGCTAAAAGGGTTCTCTTCCGGGTTTCATTGTTTATCATTGTTATATTTGCTTATTTAGAGCTTTCAAATCTTTTGTAAAACTTTTTCAATATTGTGCTTGTTCCAGTCAAGGGACTTGGAACAAGGGAAAGGCGTCCCAAGCCTAGGTGAAATTGGGGGTTTTAGGGTTCGTTGTTAGCCCGGTGTAAAACAACGAGTTGGGTAGTGCACTCGCAAAACTACCGTACTGTAATCTTGGATTATAGTGGAAATTCCCAAAGGTGCTTTGGAGAGTGGATGTAGGAGCAGTGGAAGCTCCGAACCACTATAAAAGCTTGTGTTTGCGATTGTCTGTTTTCATACCTTTATTTTTACTTTAGCTCATACATTTGTGTGTTTTATTAGACAAAAAGTTTTAAAACACCCAATTCACCCCCCTCTTGGGTGACCATCTCTGGGCAACAAGTGGTATCAGAGCGGGTGCTCTGTATATTTCTTGAAGACCTAACCGTCTTAGCTAAAGATCTAGATGGCAACACCCTTCAACAATGTTCCTGCTGAGGGGCAGGCAACCAATAGACCTCCACTCTTCAATGGGACAAATTATACCTATTGGAAGACTAGAATGAGGATCTTTATTCAAGCACAAGATTATGCCTTGTGGAGGGTTATAGTTAAGGGACCACAAGAACCATCTCACATGGTTAATGGCATTCAAGTTTCCAAACCTGAGGAGGATTGGGATGAGAATGATAATAGGATGGTTCAACTCAACTCTAGAGCCATGAACTCATTATTTTGTGCTCTAGATGTGAATGAGTTCAATAGAGTTTCAACCTGTACTTCTGCCAAGGAAATATGGGATAGACTTGAAGTTACCCACGAGGGTACAAATCAAGTCAAAGAATCTAAAGTGAACATTCTAGTTCACAAATATGAGCTATTTAAGATGGAACCCAATGAAACCATCACATGCATGTTCACACGTTTCACCGACATAATAAATGGTTTAAAGAGTTTGGGTAAATCTTATACTAATCAAGAACTTGTGAGCAAAATTCTCAGGTCTTTGCCGAAAGCTTGGGAAGCGAAGGTCACGGCGATTGTAGAAGCCAAAGACCTCAACACATTGGCACTCGAACAGCTATTGGGCTCATTGATGACGCATGAGCTGACAATGAAGCAACATGAAGAAGATGCGCCAAAGAAGAAGACAATCGCACTCAAGGCTACTTCGAGTGTGTGTGAAGAAGAAAGTAGTGAGAGTGAAGAAGAAAGCGAAGATGAGGACTTGGGTTTAATAGTAAGGAAATTTAAGAAATTCATGAGAAGAAAGAAACCCTTCCCAAGAAAGAAGTTTGGAGGGAGAAATGATTGGAAAAAGGAAAAAGAAAAAGAAAGAGACCCAATCATATGCTATGATTGCAAGAGACCGGGACACATTCGTTCCGAATGCCCTCAACAAAAGAAGCACTTTGGAAAGAAGAAGAAGAAGGCATTGAAAGCAATGTGGGATGATAGTGACACATCCTTCTCCGAGGAAGAGAAGGAAGAAACCGCCAACTTGTGCTTCATGGCATTCGAAGATGACGAGGTATGTCAAAACTCAACTATAAATTTTACTTTAGAAGAATTGTATGAAGCTTTTCAAGAACTTATGAGTGATTGTAGTATGTTAGGAGCAAAGAATAAAGAATTAAAAGCCTCCAATCTAAAACTAAAGGATGATATTAAAAATCTATTGATTGAGAAAGAGAGCGTTGAAAATGCTAACACCATTGATCTAGAAAATAAAAATTCAAAACTTAGCATTGAAAATGAAACGGCAAAAACACTAATTAAGGAATTAAATCTAAAAGTAAAATCCCTACTCGATAATAATACCTCACTTGCACAACATGTTGAATCCCTTAAAAAGGATAAGGAAGAACTAGTTAAAGAAAATTTGAATCTTAAGAATGAGGTACATAAGTACAAACCAATTGTTGAAAAATTTACACAAAGCTCTGAAAAATTAAGTCTTATTCTTTCAAATCAAAGAGCTGTTTTTAATAAAGCCGGATTAGGATATAAAACTAACAAGCAACAAAAGTATCTAAAGAATTTCTTTGTGAAAGCAAAAGATGTCAAAACTGAAAAACCTACATGCTTTCATTGTGGAAAAAGTGGACATAAAGCTTACTCTTGTATTCAAAGAAAGATCCAAACAAACAAGAGTACATTTGTAAAAGCTAAAAACATAACTAAAGTATGGGTGCCTAAGGGAACCAACTACACTAACCACGAAGGACCCAAGAAAACTTGGGTACCTAAGAGCTTCACATGATCATTTTGCAGGTATGCCTTGCAGCCGAGAATAAAAAGAGAATGTGGTATCTTGATAGTGGTTGCTCAAGGCATATGACCGGTGATAAGAGTCTCTTCGTCACCTTGAAATCAAAAGAAGGAGGAGTAGTCACATTTGGAGACAATGCAAAAGGTCAAATCATTGGTGTTGGTAAAATCTCCATATCACCCTCCTCATTTATTGACAATGTATTGTTAGTTAATGGACTAAAACATAATTTATTAAGTATAAGTCAATTTTGTGACAAGGGTTTTAAAGTGTCATTTGAATCTTCACTATGCATAATTAGTAGTCCAGTTGACAATGAGATCATACTTACGGGACATAGGCATGGAAATGTTTACATGGTAGATCTTGATGATCTCACCATGAAGGATGGCCAATGTCTTGTAGCCATGGATCCCAAAGTTAATGAGACTAGTTGGTTATGGCATCGTAGGTTAGGGCATGCTAGCATGGATTTAATTTCTAAATTGATTACAAAAGATCTAGTCAAAGGACTACCAAAAATAGACTTTGAAAAGAACAAAATTTGTGCTGCATGCCAATTAGGGAAACAAACAAGAAGTTCTTTCAAGTCTAAGAACATAGTCTCAACATCAAAACCCCTAGAACTAATTCACATGGATTTGTTTGGACCCACTAGAACTGCTAGTCTAGGGGGTAAGAAATTTGGTCTTGTAATTGTTGATGATTTTTCACGTTTTACATGGGTTTCATTTCTTGCACATAAAGATGAGTCCTTTTCCGCTTTTATCATGTTTCATAATAGAATTTCGAATGAACTCAATCTTAAACTAAAAGCAATTAGGAGTGATCATGGTACCGAGTTTGAAAATCAGCACTTTGAAAAGTTTTGTGACGAAAATGGTATCAATCACAATTTCTCGGCCCCTGGGACACCCCAACAAAATGGGGTGGTAGAAAGGAAGAATCGCACACTAGCAGATATGGCTCGTACCATGTTGTGCGAATCGGATCTACCAAAATACTTTTGGGCTGAAGCAATAAATACTGCATGTCACATTTTAAACCGTGCATTAGTTAGATCTATTTTAAAGAAAACACCCTATGAGTTAATGAAAAATAAGAAGCCCAATATAAGCTACTTTCATGTGTTCGGTTGTAGGTGTTTTATTTTAAACAATGGAAAGGACAATCTAAGTAAATTTAGTGCTAAATCAGATGAGGGGATCTTCTTAGGTTATTCCTCATCTAGTAGAGCATACAGGGTCTTCAACAAGAGAACTCTCGTTGTTGAAGAATCCATACATGTTGTCTTTGATGAAGCTAATGGAGATTCTTCTAGAAAAGAAGAAGATAATGATGCAGGTATACTTGAAGACAGAATGAAGGAGTTCTCCATACAAGACAAACAACTTGAGGATGAAGTCAAGGAAGATACAATTCAGCAAGATGAAGAAGATCAACCCCAAGCAACAAATCAAGATCTTCCGAGGGAATGGAGGTATGCACATGGTCATCCAAGGGATCTAATCCTTGGTGATCCCTCGCAAGGGGTAAGAACAAGATCCTCTCTAAGAAATACTAGTAATTATCTTGCTTTCGTTTCATAAATAGAGCCTAAATCACTAGAAGAAGCCGAAAAAGATGATAATTGGATGAATGCTATGCAAGAGGAATTAAATCAATTTGAAAGAAATCAAGTTTGGACTTTAATGAAAAGACCCCCTAATGTTTCAATTATAGGCACTAAATGGGTATATAGAAATAAACTAGATAAAGATGGAGTAGTAATAAGAAACAAAGCTAGGCTAGTGGCCAAAGGCTATAATCAGGAGGAAGGAATAGATTTTGATGAAACTTTTGCTCCTGTTGCTAGGTTAGAGGCTATTAGACTACTTTTGGCATATGCATGCTTCATGGACTTTAAACTCTATCAAATGGATGTAAAAAGTGCATTTCTAAATGGTTATATAATGGAGGAAGTTTATGTAGGACAACCTCCAGGCTTTGAAAACCACTTACATCCAGATTACGTTTATAAATTGCATAAAGCATAGTATGGGCTTAAGCAAGCTCCTAGGGCATGTTATGAAAGATTAAGTAATTTTCTAATTGAAAATAAATTTAAGAGAGGAAATGTAGACAAAACCCTCTTCATTAAAAGAAAAGGAAATGACTTATTGCTTGTGCAAATTTATATGGATGATATAATTTTTGGTGCTACTAATGATAGTCTTTGTCAAGAGTTTGCCAAGCTTATGCAGGGAGAATTTGAAATAAGCATGATGGGTGAGCTCAACTTCTTCCTTGGGCTACAAATAAAACAATCAGAGGAAGGTATCTTCATCAGTCAATCCAAATATATCAAGAAAATGTTGGAAAAATTCAAGATGAAGGATGCAAAGAAAATTAGCACACCCATGGGCTCAAGTTGCAAGCTTGACAAAGATGAAAAAGGTAAAAGTATAGACTGCAAATTGTACAGAGGTATGATAGGCTCTTTACTTTACCTTACTGCTAGTAGGCCAGATATATTATTCAGTGTTTGCATGTGTGCTAGATACCAAGCATGTCCTAAGGAATCACACTTGCAAGCTGTTAAAAGAATTTTTAGATATCTAGTAGGGACATCTAATGTAGGCTTATGGTATTCTAAACAATCTGACATAAATTTAATTGCTTATTCCGATGTTGATTTTGCCGGGTGCAAACTCGACAGAAAAAGCACAAGTGGCACATGTCAATTCTTGGGTGCTAATTTGGTTTCTTGGTTTAGCAAGAAACAGAATTCAGTCGTCTTGTCCACAGCTGAGGCTGAGTACATTGCAGCTGGAAGCTGTTGTGCCCAAGTTCTTTGGATTAAGCAACAACTTGAAGACTTCGGTATCAAAATGGACAACATACCAATTAAATGTGATAATACAAGTACAATCAATTTAACAAAAAATCCTGTCCAACACTCTAAATCAAAGCATATAGAAATTAGGCATCACTTTATTAGGGATCATGTGCTGAAAAATGATGTGATGATTGAATATGTATGTACTGAAAATCAATTGGCCGATATCTTTACAAAGCCCCTTTGTAAAGATAGGTTCAACTTCTTAAGGAATGCTTTGAGCTTGTATGATCCTAGCAAATAAATTCAACTTATATTGCAATGCTTTGCTACTCAAGCTAGTAATCCACCTCAAGGTCAACATAAGTGAAAGCATGAATCCATCTAAGCTAAATGACGAACTGTTTGACTTTCCGGAGGATGGTTACCCTCCCTTGGACTCTTCATAGAGATATTTTCAGAGCCTATTTCATAGGTACTCGAAATTTGGTCAAACATTCCTCATTTCAACATTAATAATTCAAAAATCATTATCAAACCTCTATAGGATGTATTATTAAGGGGGAGGATCACAAACAAACTCATTCTGTATTCACCAAAAGAAATCATATTGATTAGTGTGATTAAATGAAACAAATTAGGAAAAGATAAAAATCAGTCTGAAATTTTTCAGTGCCGGAGACGTCTCTGGCAAATCGCAGAGACGTCCCCCCGGCGAGACGTCTCGTCTTAGTCGCGGAGACGTCTCGGGGACCGAACGAGGGTTTTTAAAATAGGTCGAAACAGCTCGAGCCGACCCGAGCTATCCCTTTCATCCCCGACAAAAATAAAAACCCTAGCCTCCATTTTCTCTCCAACACAAACCCTAGCCTCTTTCTCCTCATTTCCCTAGGTTTTCCATTTAATGGCACCTAAAAGAGCTAGGAGGACTGGTGGGAGGCGTCCTAGGGCAGGGACCGACAGTGAGGAACGGAGGGAAGAGCCTTCCGCGCCGTCTCCTCCGGTTGCTCCGCCAACCGCGACCATTTTCTGTGCGAATCGCACAGTAACCACTGGAAGGTACATAGATTTTCATTTTCTAGATAGTGAGGGGTTCTCTATTGGAGAGAGACTCCGTGCCCAAGGTTGGGAACACCTTTGTACACTCAATACATCGACCTACCCCAGCCTGGTTAGAGAACTATTTAGCAATATGGCCTTAGGGGACTTAGGGTACACTGCATATGTCCGGGGGACATTGGTAGAAATTAATGAGGATGTCCTATCTAGTGTCTTGCAAATTCCTAAAGACAGTGAGGCTCCGACCTCACATCCCCAAAGGGAAATAGCCCTAAACTTGCTTTTAGGACGAGAGGACTGCGGCCCTCTCGATGTGGTTAACTCCCAAGACCTGAATGCCGAGATGAGACTCCTTTTGAGTATTGTCAACCGAGTCTTATTTCCTAAAACCGGCTGCTTTGATTTTGTTTCGGAGCGAGACCTAGTTATCATGCACCACATCCTACTAGGGATTCCCCTAAACCTCCCTAGACTTATGTTGAACTACATTGCTACATGTCATAGGTATTCTAGGTTTAGCATACCTTATGGGATGATCCTTACCCTACTCTTCAAACATTTCAAAGTACCCATTCCAGAAAATGAGCCTGCAAAACCCTTGAGAAACACCGACTATTATAATGAGAGCACAATGCGAAGAATGGAGTTTCACAAGGTAGATGGGTCATGGGTCAAGGTACCAAAGAGAAAAGCTCAAACCCTAGAGCCTGAAATCCCACTTTAGGAGCCTGATCACCACTCTCCTCCACATAGCCACATGGACTTTCCTGATGTACCCTCCAGCTCAGCTGGACCTTCCACATACATGCC
This sequence comes from Phoenix dactylifera, assembly GCF_009389715.1. Taxonomy (NCBI): domain Eukaryota; kingdom Viridiplantae; phylum Streptophyta; class Magnoliopsida; order Arecales; family Arecaceae; genus Phoenix; species Phoenix dactylifera. The sequence goes on along the minus strand of NW_024067837.1, from coordinate 258,334 downwards.
ACCACCTCCTCCAGTCAGTGGGCCCTACTCCCTATCAGAAGACCAGATGCGCACTTTAGCATCTGTTATTTGCCAGCAGATGAGAGAGGAGATGAGATCGATGATCTCTACTGAGTTGGCCCCCATCAGAGCCTCACATGAAGGGATTCTACAAGAGCTGAAGGAAATTAGAGCTCAGATAGAAGCTACAGCGCAAGAACTAGTTAGTGTGAATGCCACCCAAGCCTTCAGATCAATTGAGCTACAAGACAGCTTGAGGACCATTTCAAATAGCCTTCAAGAACTGACAAGCCCTGGAGGTAATGTGGGCACTGTGGTTGCCCAACTTCGAGGAAGAATTGAAAGGGCAAGCATTGAATTTGAAGCACTAGTGGCAGCCTTTCATCAGTCCCAGGGAGAGCAGTTCAAAACATTACTAGATTCCATCAATGCATTTATAGATGCAGCTTGTAGGGCTTATGAGCAACGTCGCCGATGAGGGACATTTTGTAGACATCTAGGGTTCTTCTTTTGTAAACCCTAGGCTCATTTTGAAACACTTTTTGTATTAGAAATGAATACTTGTAATGATCTCCTCCTTTAACTTTGTAATGACTTCAAAGGTTTACAATGATATATGAATGACATACAATTTCTTTTGAAACCTTGTGTACATTTCTGACTCTGTGTATGTGATTCTATGATGTGCCTTAAAGATCTCATAACATACCTTAAGTGCTCAAATTTGACACAATTTATGAATGCATACAAAACAGGGGGAGCACATCTTGTGGTAACTATTTTAAACAAAAAGAGGAGTCTGAAATGAATTCCAGAACAAAAGGGGAGTGGTATGAATGACTGAATTCATTAATAAAAATAACTTGGACAGGGGGAGCAATAACTTGAATACCCTTGAGTGGTTCATGGTACTATGCTGAATTTTACTAGAAAGTATGCTTTAAGCACCTAAGGATAATTTGTCCCCTTCATTGTTGATGACAAAAAGGGGGAGTAGAAAAACACATTTGTAGAACCAATATATGAAATGCAAAATACAAAATTTACAATCATACTCGAAAGTTGAATTAGAAGAGTTAAAATTGAAGAATATTGGCTTTAAGATAATTGCCCTTCTGGAAAAGAAAGGGGGAGTCAAAAAGGAACTTATCTCTCAATTGTCTTTAGCATCCATCTACATTTTAACTTGATTGAAATTCAGTAGATATGCTAAAATTGCCTAAGAGCTATTAAGATCAATTTTATGCATAAGGATAGAACTGAAAATTGACTATTTTGAATTATGCACATTGTATCTAGCTCTAATCAAAATATTAGACTTGTACATCTGATCAAATACTGTGTATATGTTTAAATTTCGAATTTTGCATATACTCAGTGTTTTGTCATCATCAAAAAGGGGGAGATTGTTGACCCCCTAATGGATTTTGATGAATACAAAACACTAGAGTATAATTCCATTTATCTTAACAATTTACTTGAGAATTTTAGGTGTTTAATTAAGAATATTGTTAAGAAATGTCTAGGCAAGTTCCCATAATTTTTATGAATTTATTGAAGAATTTTTTAAGTTGAAGAAAACAGATCAGGGACAGCCGAGACGTCTCCGGTTTGTCCCAGAGACGTCTCTGGCACAAACAGGAAGAACTGGCATGTCGGAAGACGTCCCCGGCACCTGGCGAGGCGTCTCGCAGGGTCGGAGTCGACTCTCTCAGTAGCGGAGTCGACTCTCTCAGTGGCGGCAGAAAGGCTGATTTCAAGAGATGCGCGCGAGCCGTCTCCACAAGACGAGGAGTCGTCCCCGCAAGTAAAAAGCAGACTTCCCGAGTCGTCCCCGAGGTAGCGGAGTCGGCTCTCTCAAGGTATTCCAGAGGATGTCTTTTTCAGTGATAAGGCAGCGGAGACGTCCCCTGAAAGAGCGGAGTCGACCCTCTCAGAGAATTCCAGAAGACATGTTTTTCGGAGATATAACGGCGGAGTCGTCCCCAAGGCAACAGAGTCGTCCCCATGCAAAAAGCGCAAACAAGCCGAGACGTCCCCGTAAAGCGCCGAGGCGACCCTCTCAGAAAAATAGAAAAACAAGGATTCAAACCGTTCATCATCGGAGTCGCCCCCGTAAAGCGCCGAGTCGACCCCAAACATCGTCAAAAGTAAAATCTTACAGCTGAGATGTCTCGCGATGAAGCGGAGATGTCTCCGGAGCGCCTGGGACGCGACTGACAACTTTTGCAGGTTTGGTTTGAATTTCAAATCTCTTTAACTTTATCTCTAACGGCTATATTTGCTTTTTGGGCTATAAAAGGGAGCTCTTAAGTGCTTTCCAACAACTTCTCAAAAATCCAACACAAGATCATTCAAGAGAGAAGAAAGAAAAAGAGGTTCAAGGGAGTTAGTGCATTCAAGTGAAGAAATCAAGTGCCTTCAAGCTTCCCAAGTGATTTCGTGCTCAACTACTCTCTTCCGCTAGGCATTCAAAGCTCACATTCAAGCCAACGCGATCCACATCGGAAGAACCACCATTTCCCACGCTTCCAACGGCTAAAAGGGTTCTTCCGGGTTTCATTGTTTATCATTGTTATATTTGCTTATTTAGAGCTTTCAAATCTTTTGTAAAACTTTTTCAATATTGTGCTTGTTCCAGTCAAGGGACTTGGAACAAGGGAAAGGCGTCCCAAGCCTAGGTGAAATTGGGGGTTTTAGGGTTCGTTGTTAGCCCGGTGTAAAACAACGAGTTGGGTAGTGCACTCGCAAAACTACCGTACTGTAATCTTGGATTATAGTGGAAATTCCCAAAGGTGCTTTGGGGAGTGGATGTAGGAGCAGTGGAAGCTCCGAACCACTATAAAAGCTTGTGTTTGCGATTGTCTGTTTTCATACCTTTATTTTTACTTTAGCTCATACATTTGTGTGTTTTATTAGACAAAAAGTTTTAAAACACCCAATTCACCCCCCTCTTGGGTGACCATCTCTGGGCAACAGGAACCCGCCCATGCCGCTGATATTTCAAAAAAAATTCAGATGGCAGCAGAATCGGCATAAGCGGGATCGACGTTCATCGCATGAACGTTGTTTCATGAACCGTTCGTAGTTAGGCAAGAATTAAAAACTTTTAAATTCATTAGAAGATCAGATCTTCACCTTGTGCGGGTAGATGATCACTGCAAACTGAAGTTCGTGGTCTAGGATGAAGGTTCGCTTGAAGCCGTTCAAGTGTCCGGCCTCTACAGGTATCCACACGAAGCAGTGATCCGATCAAAGCTCTCTTGTCTTCCCGGGGTGCTAGCTCCCTTGCAAAGACTTCTTTTGATGGCTGATTTCCTCCCTTTCAATCAACCCTTGATTGTGCTTGGGAGGAGGAAGAAGAAGGATGAACTCAAGGAAGAAGAACACAGCCTTTCTTTTCCCTGCGTTGGAAGAAGGATTGGAGGAAGAGGAGGCGGACAAGGCTCTCTTCTTTTCTTCTTCTTGTTGGCGGCTGAACCAAAGGAAAGGGAGAGGGTGGCGGCAGCAAGGAGAGGAGAGAGCACTTCTTCTTTTTCCTAGGTGCCGCCCACAAGTCCCTTTTTATAGACATGTGGAGCTCCTAACATTTAGGAGCTCTTGATGTCTTTCCTAAGAGGGGGCGCCGTCTCTTCTCCCTTCTCCACATGGAAAGGGGAGGGGCTTATCCCCCTCCTCATGGTAAACCCTAATCCATATTAGGTAGGGATTGGAATGCCCTAGTGTGGTCAAGCCCTAATCCAATTAGGCTTAGCCCAAGGGTGAACCAATTTGGATCCAATCTAGGTAAGTCCTAATCCAATTAGAACTTAAATCAATTTTGACTTAGTTGAACTCTTCAATCCTAATCTAATTAGGAGTCTTATTAATTCATTAGATTAATAATTAATTGTGACTTAAGAAACCCTAATCCAAATTAGGACATATTTAATTTTAGTCCTAATCCAATTAGGACTCTATTTGAATCTGAAGTCCTAATCCGATTAGGACTCTAGGAATCCTACTCCAAGTAGGAATTCAATTTTGATTCAAAACTTCTAATCTCATTAGGATTGCAGGAATCCTATTCTAAGTAGGAATCCCAGTCCTACTCCAACTAGGATTCCCAGTCCTAATCCAATTAGGACTCTAGGAATCCTACTCGAAGTAGGACTCTTGTTTCAAGTCCAATTAATAAATTCCCTTTCCTTCTTCAACTTCTTATCAATCGAATTGATTACTCGTGATTCATAATCACTTTTCAACCATCGGATCGGTCAATACTTCTAGTGTGTGTGACCCCATAGGTTCTATTCTGACTGGTAGTGAGATATATTGTGATCTCTATCACTATATCATTGAAAACTCCTTTCAATGGGTTGGAACGATTCCAACTCAACTCATTAGGGTTTATCGATCATCGAGATAATCCCTGTGAGTCCCACCATCCACCAGTGACACCTAGCAGCATGTAGTGGCTACCCAGTAGAATAGAAAGATGAACCTCTAGGTGTAGTTACCATGTGATACAGTCCTACTATCGTGGATCCCTACAGGACAGAGGTCATGGGCAACTCGTCAAACCCCATCGTCTGTCATATGTCAAGATTTATTCGACTCGAGTTCGATAGTGGAAAACTCTTTCTCCACTTTATATTACTGCCCTGGCCAAGGTCTTAGAACTCAGTCTAACAAATCACATAGGATCACTCCTCTTCTATCAAGGTCGATAGATTCTTTGTAGGTGCATACCCTACTCCTACAGTGAACCTACTGCAGCCAATCTACACTGCATGGACCCATATGGCTAGAGACCATGTATGTGTGCAGTCAAACTACAATAACCTCACTGTGAGTAGCCGAAGCACCGCAGGTCAAAGGACCAGTCACACTACTGCAACATCAAGCAAGTCACTGACGAGTGGATAGACATCCAAGTGACTTCTTGTCTTGGTCACGCTCAGTACCCTTGTTCTCTAACAAGCACCTGCACTATCACTTCAGTGTCCCTACACTGTGGACTCAAGTCTCGTCCATCCAGAAGGAAAGTGATCTGTGCACTGATCGGATCGATTACCGTCCTCGTGATGATCCATTGATCAGGAGCATTTAGAAATTAATCACCAATGATACATGGCTCAAATTCTCAACTCTTGAGAATATGTATCATCATCTTATTAATTCCTTGGATGATTCATAGACACATAAACAATATGAATGAAAAGAATGCCCATTTATTAATCAATAATAATAAAGTCAAGTACAAAATTATGTCCCAGAATTATTAATGTGTTAGCCAGATTGGCTTCTAGGGCATACTTCTAACAGCAGATTCCAGGCTGGTCCAGGAGAGGATCATTGGATAGCTGTGAAAAATATTCTTAAGTACTTGAGAAGGACTAAAGATATTTTTCTAGTTTATGGAGGATCTGAGTTAAAACTAGAAGGATTTTCTGATTCTAGTTTTCAGTCAGATCTAGATGATAGCAAGTCCACTTCAGGGTATGTCTTTACCCTAAATGGTGGTGCAGTGAGATGAAAGAGTTCCAAGCAGCAAACTATAGCTGACTTAACTACTGAGGCAGAATACATTGCTGTAAGTGAAGCCGCTAAGGAAGCTGTCTGGATGAAGAAGTTCATCTCTGAGTTAGGAGTAGTTCCTGAGATTGCTGGACCAGTCCAAGTTTATTGTGATAACACTGGAGCTGTTGCTCAAACGAAGAAACCAAGGTCTCATCACAAATCCAAGCATATTCTAAGACGTTTCCACCTTGTTTGAGAGATCGTCGAGAGACAAGACATAGTGATTGAACGAGTAGACACAAAGAACAACCTAGCAGATGAAAGTAAATCCTAGGTTCTTCGGTATTAAGCATGCTGATTTTTTTTTTTTATATATAAAACCATGGCTGAACCTGATCGGGTTGCCTACGTACCCCTTCATAAGGGGGATCAAGCCATACGTAGTTCTTTTTAAGTTTTAAAATGCAGCAGAAAAATTGAATCAAATAATTTAATTCATGCATGCTTACAAGATCAAATCTAGAAATCAGTACCTTAAGAACACATAGGATTATGCCGGAATCGTTTAAACAATTATGCTAAAACTTTCATGCATGATTAACTATCAGATCTGAAACTTAAGAACTCTATTCCGATTAATCTCTGAATATCCATTGAATGGATTCTGGAGATAACTCTGTGAGGAGCCCCAAAGGAGGGTAAAACCTCGGGGAATCAGACATAGACCCTAACTCCAAAATAAAATATTGATGTAAAATTAATACCTTTTATGATGGAAGAAACTTATGGATCTGATCCTTGACTTCGCAGCCACGCACACGAATGGCCTCTATGAGAAGTACACGCGAAGCCCTAGATAGATCGTCTTCCGCGGGAGTGCTAGCTCGCGCAGGAACGCAGCAATGGCTGAAGCTTTCTCCTTCTAAACACTCAACCTTTGATTGTTCTTCAAGAAGATGGAGTATGGATGTGAGGAAGAAGGAGAAGAAGGGATGGAGGACCTCAGGAAATTTTTTCAGAATTTTTTGAAACCTCTAAATATGGTATATCTTGAACCCAAGGCATGGGGGTCTTTTATAGCCAAAAGATCCCCCCACGTATCACACCTAATTTAGCCAACTAATTTGGCTGATAAAACTCCCAAAAAATTCTGGTGGTTTTACAGCTAAGAGAAGATAAACATATCCAAATTTCGTGCATTTTGGATCCCTAAAAGATAGGAATTCATACATCCAAAGTTCAGCCGCAGACCACCCTATTTCATGCACCATGCAATCCCTACAAATTAGGAAATTCATCTAAATCTTTCTAGAAAGATTTAAGGCACCATTTTTATAGGAATTATAGCCCCACGCCTCCTCTCTTCTCATGCCAATTTTTGGCCAAAAATAAAGAGGATAGGCATAGAAAATATTGGGAATAAATTAAGGTGTCATTCTTCTCCAAGAAGATAAGGATGGGTTCCTAAAATTTAGGGATTCTTCTCCTTATCCAATTCTGATTATTTGGACTCATAATCCTTATCAAATAAGGTCTTCTAATTGATTTGGATCAAGCCCAATCCAATTGGATCAAGTCCCATCAATTGGATCAAGCTCAATCTACTTGGGTTGAACCCAATCCAATTAGGTCAAATCCTGATGCAGCCCAAATTGAATCCTATTCAATTTGGCTCAACCTAAGCCCAATTACTCAATCAAATTGAGTTCAGTAGCAATCTAATTGCTAATTATTCCTCCAATAATTTAATAATTATTTTAATGCAACTTTTGCTTTGGATAATTTGTCAATCGAATTGACCAAATTACCTCTGAATGATTCTTAATCATCAATCAGCCATTTGATCAACCTAGAAACTTCTATGCGTGTGACCTCATAGGGTCGAACCTAAGCCGGTAGTATAAAAACGTCTTCCTATACTAATCGATGTGACCATCTAGCAATGGTACCCGACGTCCGGATAGGCCGAATATATGCGAAGCAAATATTCTGAAACCCTGGACTATGGTTACTGTATAATTCAATCCCTTTGACTCCTAATGCCAGGATGACTTAGAGCTCACTGTCAACCTTATAATTAGTACATCCATTATGTGATTAACTTTAGATATCCCGTGACTCCTCACTGAGATTATCCTGGCCAAAATTTTGCTAAATTAATCACAAGACATTATCTCCTGTTTCCAGGAGGGGTCAATTCCATCTTAACTCACAACTGACTACGCAAGTACTTGACTGCACCCAGTGACCTTCCGTCACTGAATTAGAAATTCAGGTAGTCCGGTACCAAAGTACAGTGAGTTGCTTGCTAGTCACAAATTGCGGTCTCAGGTCAGAGGGCCAAACTTATACCCATATCCACTCGGAACATCTCTCGACAGTAGAGCATTCCGGAATTGGTCACGTTCAGTGAAATATACTCCTACACTTCACCTGTATGGCATACCAGTGTCTTCACACTCCTTGGTTAAGAGGACAACCAATGTATATGTCACACAACGACCTAATCTCGATAATGTTGTCGTCCTAGTAACAACATATCATTTGGTCGCGAACAAGTTTAAGGACTCAAAGATAAATCCTCCTTTATCATAACATAAGTCCTAAGGACTTCATCATATAAGAGTTCATTTGAAGATGAAATGATGAATAATGCCAAATAATACTTTATTAATTTGTCAATTCATTTACAAAATTCAATCATCAATATGCTGACGATTGACATTTAGGATACAATTCCCAACAGCAGATCCGTTCACTAAAGCTCTACCACAACAGCAATTCGATCGCCACCTCGATTGTATGGGGATGAAATATAAGCGCGATTGGCTTTAGTGCAAGTGGGAGATTGAAAGAATAGATGCCCTACAAGCCAATCGCAATATGTATTGCGAAAGATTTTCTTTTGATTTTCCAAATCATGTACATGACATTTAAATATGAATAAAGGCATTGTGTTTTATCATATGCTGTTGATTATATTTGTGATAAACCCCTTAGATTAGGACAATGGTTTTGAGGTTATGATGAGATCATACTAGTGAGACCTAAAATTCTAAAACCCTAATCTTAAATATTTTCAGACATTGGTACATTGAGTCGGGGATCAATGTTTACTGGAAAGACTGGCACATCTTATGTATGCTAGATGCAGAGGTGATTGATCTCACAATCACTTGTGTGGAGACACTAATACAAAGATGTGGGTGCTAATTAGAGGAATGAGTTTACTGAATTGACCTACAAAGAGAAATCTTAGGAAGTCTTACTTACATGTCAAGAGATGATTCTCTTAGTGGGAGTTATGCAACTGATCCTTTGACCTGAGATCACCATAGTATCTTGTGCACATAAATCCATATTTTGGTTTCCACTCATTCATGACAATAAGTTGTGTACGAGGTATTCTGGATATGGTGGATTGTGTACAAAGGTTATGAGTAGGTCAACAAGGAATTAATCACTTCTAGTAAGAGAAGATCGCATCCTATTTATTCAAATCATATGATAATTCAGGAAGCCTTTGATCAAAGCACAATGAAAATTAGAAAGAGTTTCTAATATTTCATTATTCGAATTATCATTAGAAGATTGAGAAATATATGAATATGAAATTGAGTTTGACATATATTCATACTCATGTACATATTTGGGATGCAGTTTGATTAAAGGATTGAATTGCACGGTAACTTGCCACTGAAGGGTATTTTTGGTATTTCTACCAAATTTCATATTTTCCGGATAGACATAACACGTTGCTAGATGTCAATCTTGTCTTATAGGTTTGATCAAATTAAAGAGTTTAATTCGATCACCAATTAGAAAGAATTCTAATTGTTAAGTTCGGGTTCGCGCAGTTTGGACTTAAATCGATTAGAAGAGTTCTAATCAAGTTGGGTCAACTCGCACTCACACCTATTGCTGGCTAAGTATGGAACCCAATGGGTCACACACAAGAAAACTTATCAAGGGTCTAATTGGATTAGATCATGTTTGCAAGATAAACATCCTAGCAGGTGTTGCAAACCCTAGCTCCTGATTCAAATTAAATTCGAATCTGATTCTTAGATTAGGTTGATCTAATATGATTAGATCATGACCTAATATGGGTTAGCCAAGAGTTGGAACCCATTTGGCTTTAATTAGACCTAATTTGATTAGGTTTAATGTTTCCTTTAAGTTGGTTAAACCCAATTGGATTGGGTTTGATAGGGCCTTCACTTCTGGACCATTGGATCGCTCCCTAGATGAAGGATCTGGTCCACTGGTTGGCGCCTTCATCTGGACCATTGGATGGCTTCCTGGATGAAGGATCTAGTCCACTGATTGGCGCCTTATTATGGACCATTGGATGGCTCCCTGGATGAAAGATCTGGACCATTGCTCAGCGCCTGAATCTGGATCATTGGTGATGGCATCTTGCTTCTGGACCATTGGATGGCACCCTGGATGATGATGCCTTGATCTGGACCATTAGATGGCGCCTAGATCTGGACCATTGGCTTTGGTTCCCTGCATTTGGGCCTTTAGATCATCAGGATTTAAGAGGAAGACATGAGAAAGAAGCGTATCATTAGATACGGCTTTTTCTAAAGCTTGATACGCCTCCCTCTCTCTCTTGTTGGCACCCTCTTATCACACCTTTTGATGCATGAAGGGATGGCTAGGATGCATCCCTTCACATCTATAAATAGGGAGCCATTCCACCGTATTCTCCATTCCAACTCCACCGCATTCTCTCTCCCTTATCCCTTCTTTCTTACAAGCCTTTGTCTCTTTCTAGCATTGCTTCTAGAGTATCCTAAGCCAAGACAAGGAGGTTTTCTTTAGGACAAAAAAATTAGAAGTGATTTAGAAAGGTGAAAGAAAAATAAGAGAGGAGAAAAAGCAAGCCAATTTAAATCCTTTGGAAGGATGCAGCATTAAGGATCAAAAATCTTTGGAGCTAAAGTCTTGATCGAGTTTCCGTGTGGATCACCGTTGGAGGGCGGACACTTGGACGCCTCGTGGAGATTCTACAAACTTGAATTTAGCGTTACAGGTATTCTTCTATTTCAGCATTTTTATTTATATTGTTTGATTGTTACCATTAAGGTGATCTAGGCTTATAAGGGTTTTATGTTAAGAGACTTTATTAAGAAACTTTTTAAAATTCCTATCTTCCGCTGCCCATGATGATATAATAGGAGCCCTACAAATATGAGTATAGAGAAACTAATAATGTAACCGATTGAATGGCATCATGTTTTGTTAATTGTGATGTGGCTTGCTGATGGTGATAACATTAAAAAAAAAAAAAAAAAGGTTTGGCTGTCATGTGACTTGCTGGTGATCTGTCTTGGATCTACGTGAGGGAAAAATCACAAGCGTACACCTGAAAAAAATAAAAAAAATAATTAAAAAAAAAAGGTGCTCTTGCTATCATGCATAATGGTGTCTTTGATAGCTGCTGCATCAAGGAGACCTTGATAGCCGGAGAAAAGACAGTGACTCTCATTTTGTGTCCCTTAATGTGTTATTTTATTTAGGAACCGCCACTCATTCATTTCCTCCAAGCTAACTTCAATTATGGTCCGGTGGGATGAAGTGATTTGGATGGAGCAAGTTTTATTATTAAAAATAGAAAGGGTATGTTAGTCATCAGATCATAGTTAACTTTAACTATAGTCTGGTGAATGCTATTATAAAAGGTTTTCAGCTTCGTATCCTCGCCGCAAGAGGTAATCAAATTGTCATCAATCCAAATAGCAAATAGCAGTGAAAGTTAATGGCGGAATTCCCCTCAAACGTGAATCACGTTCGAACATGAATCACGGGCGTGGTCGGCCCCTCTAACATGAATCATGAGCAACTACTAGCGGACGCTGTTGACGATATGTATCTACCTGATTAATACGAGAGAAAAATCCCATGCCACACACCTGAAAATAAATAAATAAATAAATAAGTGTTTTTGGCTATTATAAAAGGGGCTACAGCTTGGTCTCCTCGGCCCAAAAGGTAATCAAATTGTCATCAATAATAGCAATAACAGTGGAAGTTAATGGCGTCGGCGTATGCGACTGTAGAGGTTACCCTCGTACGCGGACCCAATATGCTACGCTCCGAGGTTTATGGGCGGCTTAGAGCAAACAATGGCACACACACGATCGAGCTCTTCCAGAAGGGGTCGAGCGAGCCCGTACTTGTACCTGTTGGGCAGCTCATCCCGCTGTCGAAATCCTCATTAGCTGTGCCGTTGGGCTCCTCCCTCGAAATCATGGCGGATCTGAGCGACCGCCAACCTAATGGTACATTTGAGATTGCCAAGGGCACCATAGTGTTCCCTCAGCAGACGGCCCCCTGTGACAAGAACATCGCAACCCTGCACGGTGAGATCCGTGTGAAGGTCATTTGGAATTGACCTATCTAAAGCCATGCGCTGCTACTGATAGGATGAGTAGTCTTGTGTTGGACTTGGATCTGATCGTGTTATTTCCATGTTACGTTCCTACTTGTCTGTGCTACTTTCTGAGCGTGATTATGTGTGTTACCTAGTTGTCTGTACCACTTCCTGAGCATGATTATGTGTGTTACCTAGTTGTCTGTACCACTTCGTAAGCATGATTATGTGTGTTACCTAGTTGTCTGTACCCAGTTGTGTGTTACCTGTACCCCCCAAAAAAAAAGCATGATTATATATTATGAATGAATAAAACCTAATTATATAATAAAACGATGTACTTGTACTATCCTTTCTGCTCGCCATCGTATTAGATGCATAGAGAAGAAAGAAACTCGAGATTGGGTGATGAACATGGAAAGAAGAAGAAGAAGAAGAAGAAAATAAAGTTTTAGAGCCAAACCTTGAAACTTTGAAACTTCGTGGAAGCTATTGATCGACATGCTTGAATCCGCAAGAAATTCAACCAAACAAATTATGTCACATTCTTTTCTGCTATTCTTCAGCAATTAGATATGTCATATAACTAAATTTGCAAAAAGACATTAAAACCAAGATCCTGGGACCGAATCTTCCATTGACACAAACAAGAAAACAAGAGAAGAAGTTCCTTATTTGAAATTACTATCCTTTCGACTAATGTATCTTACACAACAATGGATTAGGCAGTGGTGATACTAGAGTCTAGAGCATCTACTAGCTCCATATAATAATTCAAAAAAAAAAAGCATTAACATCCAATTAAAGCAATCCAAGGACATTGTCGCAAAAATTTTGAAGGTCTATACATCATATCTTTTTTCTAATCATTTATTTAATTCAAAAATGAAAAAAAAAAATGTTGACACTAATCGATTATCACTTAGCTCACAATCTTCATCCAATTTACTCCTAGACATCTAATAAAAGAATAAGAAGGATGAGTTGTAGCTTGGTTAGATACCTGTGAAAGAGTAGATGCCCTACAAGCCAATCGCAATATGTATTGCGAAAGGTTTTTTCTTTTGATTTGTCCAAATCTTGTACATGATATTTAAATATGAATAAAGGCGTTATGTTTTATCATATGCTGTTGATTATATTTATGATAAACTCCTTAGATTAGGGCAATGGTTTTAAGACTATGATGAGATCATACTAGTGAGACTTAAAATCCTAAAATCCTAATCTTAAATATTCCCAGTCATTGGTACATTGAGTCGGGGATCAATGATTACCGGAAAGACTGGCATGTCTTATGTATGCTCGATGCAGAGGATGATTGATCTCACAATCATTTGTGTGGAGACACTAATATAAAAATGTGGGTGCTCATTAGAGGAATGAGTTCACTGAATTGACCTACAAAGAGAAATCTTATGAAGTCTTACTTACATGTCAAAAGATGATTCTCTTAGTGAGAGTTGTGCAACTGATCCTATGACCTGAGATCACCATGGTATCTTGTGCACATGAACCCATATTTTGGTTTACACTCATTCATGACAATAAGTTATGTACGAGGTCTTCTGGATATGGTGAATTGTGTACGAAGATTATGAGTAGGTCAACAAGGAATTAATCACTTCTAGTAAGAGAAGATAGCATCCTATTTATTCTAATCATATGATAATTCAGGAAGCCTTTGATCAAAGCAGAATAAAAATTAGAAAGAGTTTCTAATGTTTCATTATTTGAATTATCATTAAAAGATTGAGAAAAATATGAATATGAAATTGAGTTTGACATATATTCATACTCATATACATATTTGGGATGCAGTTTGATTAAAGGATTGAATTGCATGGTAACTTGCCATTGAAGGGTATTTTTGGTATTTTTACCAAATTCCATATTTTCCGGGTAGACATGACACGTTGCTAGACGTCAATCTTGTCTTATAGGTTTGATCGAATTAAAGAGTTTAATTCGATCACCAATTAGAAAGGATTCTAATTGTTAAGTTTGGGTTCGCGCAGTTTGGACTTAAATCGATTAGAAGAGTTCTAATCAAGTTGGGTCAACTTGCACTCACACCTATTGCTGGCTAAGTATGGAACCCAATGGGTCACACACAAGAAAACTTATTAAGGGTCTAATTGGATTAGATCATGTTTGCAAGATAGACATCCTAGCAGGTGTTGCAAACCCTTAGCTCTTGATTTGAATTGGATTCGAATCTGATTCTTAATTGATCTAATTTGATTAGGTCATCTTCTAATATGGGTTAGCCAAGAGTTGGCACCTAATTGGCTTGGTTTGAGTCTAATTGGATTAGATTTAATAAATCATTCAATCTAGACCGTTAGATCTTGATCTACCGTTGGATGAAGACATAATGGAGAGTTGGTTTAACCCAATTGGATTGGGTTAGAGGATGGCTATCATAATTGACCATTGGATCTTAATCACACCATTGGATGAAGACATAATGGGTCAAGTAAATGGCGCCTTGCATTGGAGCCCTTGGATCATCATCATGAAAGATCAAGAGGTGAGGCATGATGGACATGTGATTAGCATGTGATGTTGACTTGGTCAAAATATGGCACCACATGAAAGGACATATCATTTGATACACCTCTTCACTTGATCTGCACCTCCTCTTATTTGATATGGCCCTTAGATGATGTCCTTTCATGAAAGGATGTGTGGATGGGATGCATCCCTTGGAGATGCATCCTTACACCTATTATAAATAGGCTAGCACTCCATGGGTTTCATTATTCCAACTCCACCCCACTCCTCTCTTCTTTCTTTCTTACATTAGTTTCTTTCTTTCTAGCATTGCTTCTAGTGTGTCCTAAGCCAAGACAAGGTGGTCTTCTTTAGGACAAAAGGATTAGAAGTGATTTTAGAAGGTTAAAGAAAAATAGAAAGAAAGGAAAGCAAGCCATTAGAGTTCTTTAAGAATTCTGCATTAAGGATCAAAGTCTTTGGAGCTTAAGACTTAAATCAAGTTTTCGTGTGGATCAACGTTGGAGGGTGAACACTTGGGCACCTAGTGGAAATTCTGCATATTGGATTAGCGTTAGAGGTATTCTTCTATTTCTGCATTTATATTATATTATTTGATTGCTTCCATTAAGGTGATCTTGGCTTATAAGGGTTTTATGTTAAGGAACTTTATCAAGAAATTTTTAAAATTCCTAACTTCCGCTGCGCATTATAACATGCTAAAACCCTTCAGTGGTATCAGAGCCATCCTTAATTGGTTCAATCAAATAATTATATATGATGTATGATTATTAATTTACTATGAGATAGTAATGTCATATGCTTAATGAAATGCTGAAATATATGATTCATATATGATATGATATGTAATAAAATGTCATGATATAAAATTTTCCATATGAAAATATGTTGAAGCATGTTAATTAGTTGCTTATGATTTATACATGCTATGAGATAGCTATGATGCATGATAGCTTATTTTAGATATGTTAAATGTATGTTACAATTAAAGAATGTGCTAGAGACTAGTAAGCCCTCAATAAAAATTATATTAAGTCATAGTGTTGAAAAACTTTGAGCTAACCCATTCTAGAACAATTAATCTAATTGGTGTCTAAGGAAAGCACTAAAGGTGGTTACTTAATTAGGACCTTACTCTCTGAGTAAGGGGAGCCTCCCACCTGCTTACCTGGCCAATTGTTTGATTGCCTATTATGGATAAGCTTAATATTGATATAACACTATTGATAGCCTTCCTTCATGCCTCGATATTATTATGTCAAGATCCATGCTAGTTTGTTGTGCTAACACAAAACTTGCAATGGGGACTGATGTTATACTGTCTTGGTGCATTAAGATGCTTATGGCATATTTTAATATATTGCCTTGTTGTGCAACCACAAGGGTAATATTATTCGAATATGACTATATGGAAATGAAGGGTTTGACTTAACTAAAATATTATTGTTTGTTGTGCTAACACAAGGCAATAAGTATTTTAAGAGGACAAGATAAAGTTGAGAATTGCATGAGATGCAATTGGAAAGAGGTTCCTACCTTTGAACTCATAAGAGTTTGTTGTGTAAACACAAGGCTTTTTATGATGAATTAGGATCTCAACCCTACTAAGAAAAATTATATTTTCACGTTTATCATAGGAGAGGGCTATGATATTCGATAAAAATAGTAGGAGACAAATTAGATTAAAGTCCTTATCTAGTTGCAAACATGTCATCATGATTGGTCTGCTTATATTAGTTATGTTCTTGCATATGTAGAATTATTAAATGGCTTCTTCACTTTCACTAAGAGGCATCTTAGATGCCAACAAGTTGACCGGACCAAACTATGTGGACTGGTTGAGGAATTTAAAGATAGTACTCACTCAGGAGAAAATTTCCTATATACTTGAAACCCCTGATCTTGGAGATCTAGGGGATGATGCTACAGAAGAGGAGGTTGCCACATATAAGATGTGGAAAAATGACAGTGTGACTGTCAAATGTATCATACTTGCCTCTATGAGTAATGAATTACAAAGGCAACATGAAGGCATGGACACTCAATCCATACTTCTCAATTTAAAAGAGTTGTATGGAGAACAAAGCAGGACTGCTAGGTATGAGATATCTAAGCAGTTGTTCCGTGCTAGAATGAATGAAGGAACTCCAGTGCAAAACCATGTTCTTATGGTTATAGACTTGATCACCAGATTAAGTCAATTAGGTTTTGCTATGGATAGTGAGCTCAGTCAGGATTTGATCCTGCAATCACTGCCTGATTCATTCTCTCAGTTTGTTGTGAATTTTCACATGAACAAGCTGAACACCTCCCTGCCCGAGCTATTAAATATGCTCAAAACAGCTGAAGGCTATATTAAGAAGGATAAAGGTCCACTCCTTCTTATAGATGGCACCTCTAAGAGAAAATCGGGCAATAAGGGTTCTAAGAAAAGATTGAACCCTAAGAGTAGCATCAAAAAGAAAAAAGGAAAGAAAAACTCCGGATCAAGTACCTGTTTTCATTGCGGCAAAGCTGGACACTGGAAAAGGAATTGCAAGAGTTTTCTTGCAAGTATGAAGACCGATGCAAGAGTTGCATCAAAAGGTATGTTTATGTTACATGCCAACTTGTCATTAAGTTCTTCAAATTCAAATTCATGGGTATTGGATACCGGCTGTGGTTTTCACATTTGCAAATCTTTGCATGGACTACAGAAAATTAAAATTTTGAAGAAAGGTGACTTCGAGCTGTATGGCGCTGGAGGAGAGTCCATCCAGGCTGAAGCTGTTGGAACCTACAACTTGGAATTGCCTTCGGGAAAGCTCCTACAATTAGAAGATTGTTATTATATGCCCAAAATTATTAGAAATGTAATTTCCATTCCTTTGTTGTTAAAGAAAGGTTTTGAAATTAATGGAAAGGGCAATGGTTGCTCTATTTATTTTTCTAATAAGCATCTTTGCAATGGCATTATGGAAAATGGTCTTCTAGTTTTATTACTTAATGACAATGTCTTTCATATTAATAAAAGCAATAAAAGAAAGAGAGAGGAAGTGAATAATACCCTCCTTTGGCATTGCCGACTTAGTCACATAAGTGAATCAAGAATCAACAAGTTATACAAAGAAGAATTCTTTGATCCCTATGATTATGAATCATTAGGAACTTGTGAATCTTGTCTTATGGGAAAAATGACCAAGTCTCCATTCACTGGACATAGAGAAAGGGCAAGTGAGTTATTAGGACTTATACATACAGATGTATGTGGTCCTATGATAACTCCAGCTAGAGGTGGATACTCTTACTTCATCACATTCACTGATGATTTATCAAGGTTCGGATTTGTGTATCTTATGAAACATAAATACGAAGCCTTTGATAAGTTTAAAGAGTATCAAAGTATGGTTGAAAAATAAACCGGAAAGTATATTAAAATCCTTCGATCTGATCGAGGAGGTGAATACCTTTCTAGTGAATTTTTAAATCATCTTAAAGAAAAGGGCATTCTATCTGAATGGACACCTCCGTATACGCCACAACTAAATGGTGTAGCTGAACGGAGGAATCGTACTCTATTAGATATGGTAAGGTCCATGATGTGCTTTACAGATCTTCCTATTTCCTTCTGGGGTTATGCCTTAGAAACTGCTACATATGTGCTAAACAGGATACCTTCAAAATCTGTATCTAGTACTCCATATGAGATATGGAGAGGTAGAAAGCCCAATCTTAAATATTTTAAAATATGGGGCTGCCAAGCATATGTCAAAAGAAATTTTGGACATAAGCTAAGTGTTAGATCAGATAAATGTACATTTATAGGTTATTCCAAAGAAAGTATTGGATATCTCTTCTATCACCCTACTGAACAAAAGGTATTTGTTAGTAGGCATGCCACTTTCTTAGAAAAAGAGTTTATCTTAGAAAAGGGCAGTGAAAGAAGAATTGAACTTAATGAAGTTCAAGACCTACAAATAGAAATACAAGAAATTCTTCAACCAGATGTACCCATTGATGAAGTACAACCACAACACACATCTCCTCTCCAAAGGTCAGATAGAGTGCGAAATGCACCTAAGAGGTATGGGTTTATCATTGAGAATGATGAAGCCCACATCATCGAAAATGATGATCCTCTGACCTATTCGGAAGCTATCATGAGTAATGACTCTAACAAATGGTTAGAAGCTATGAAATCCGAAATAGACTCTATGTATACCAACCAAGTATGGACTTTGGTTGATGCACCAGAAGGTGTAAACCCTATAGGTTGCAAATGGGTCTATAAGAAGAAGATTGGAGCAGATGGCCAAGTAGAAACCTACAAGGCTAGATTGGTGGCAAAAGGTTTCAGGCAAAAGCAAGGAATTGACTATGATGAAACTTGTTGCTGAGGGTCCAAACCGAGAACGATTGGCACAGCGGTGTGAACGGGGTTCCCTTTGAATTGCTTTGGTTGCGCTCCACCTTCCGCCGGGAAACCTGCAAGCAAGCCTCGCACCACCACCTCCCCCTTCCCCCCCAGCCCCATATATATCAGGCTGGGGGGTTTTTCTGGGGATTGGTCATCGTGTGGCACGATGGGGTTGCCACTGACGTGGCCGTTACAGGGCGTCGTGGGGCAGCGCCGGGTACGGCCATGGCAGGGCGTAGTGGAGCTCCGCTTTGTACGGTTGTTACAGGGGATCGTGGGGCAGCGCCGGATTCGGCCGTTGCAGGGAGTAGTGGAGCAGGGGGCCGCGGCGTGCCTCAGGAGAACAGTCTGTTGTTGTCAAGAGATTGCCGACCCGAGGTCGGATTGCTGGATCCAGGGGGCAGCCGACTCGGGGTCGGACTGTGGAGCCGAAGATATCCGACCCGAGGTCAGATTGCTGGATCAAGGGGCAGCCGACTCGGGGTCGGGCTGCGGAGCCGAAGATATCCGACCCGAGGTCGGATTGCTGGATCAAGGGGCAGCCGACTCGGGGTCGGACTGCGAAGCCGAAGATATCCGACCCGAGGTCGGATTGCTGGATCCAGGGGGCAGCCGACTCGGGGTCGGACTGCGGAGCCGAAGATATCCGACCCGAGGTCGGATTGCTGGATCAAGGGGCAGCCGTAGTCTTCCTGGGCGCGTGTGCCGGTCACGTGGGGCATGGTGGCTAAGTTCCCCTGTAACAGCTACCATAATTGACCATTGGATCTTAATCCCACCATTGGATGAAGACATAATGGGTCAAGTGAATGGCGCCTTGCATTGGAGCCCTTGGATCATCATCATAAAAGATCAAGAGGTGAGGCGTGATGGACATGTGATTAGCATGTTGTTGCTGAGGGTCCAAACCGAGAACGATTGGCACAGCGGTGTGAACGGGGTTCCCTTTGAATTGCTTTGGTTGCGCTCCACCTTCCGCCGGGAAACCTGCAAGCAAGCCTCGCACCACCACTGGGGTAGTGGGGGCCCTCCGACGATCAAGTTAGAGGGAATCGAAGGAGAAGGAGAGGTAGCAGGTAAGATGATGCTATGGAGAATCTTGCTTACCCTCCCCCTTCCCCCCCAGCCCCATATATATCAGGCTGGGGGGTTTTTCTGGGGATTGGTCATCGTATGGCACGATGGGGTTGCCACTGACGTGGCCGTTACAGGGCGTCGTCGGGCAGCGTCGGGTACGGCCATGGCAGGGCGTAGTGGAGCTCCGCTTTGTACGTTTGTTACAGGGGATCATGGGGCAGCGCCGGATTCGGCTGTTGCAGGGAGTAGTGGAGCAGGGGGCCGCGGCGTGCCTCAGGAGAACAGTCTGTTGTTGTCAAGAGATTGCCGACCCGAGGTCGGATTGCTGGATCCAGGGGGCAGCCGACTCGGGGTCGGACTGCGGAGCCGAAGATATCCGACCCGAGGTCAGATTGCTGGATCAAGGGGCAGCCGACTCGGGGTCGGGCTGCGGAGCCGAAGATATCCGACCCGAGGTCGGATTGCTGGATCAAGGGGCAGCCGACTCGGGGTCGGACTGCGGAGCCGAAGATATCCGACCCGAGGTCGGATTGCTGGATCCAGGGGGCAGCCGACTCGGGGTCGGACTGCGGAGCCGAAGATATCCGACCCGAGGTCGGATTGCTGGATCAAGGGGCAGCCGTAGTCTTCCTGGGCGTGCGTGCCGGTCACGTGGGGCATGGTGGCTAAGTTCCCCCGTAACAGTAGCCCCCCACTTCCGAGCTTGGAACCAGGAGGGGAACGGGTGAAGGGAGTGATGCTTCGAGATTGCCGCCATCCCTCGGAAAGGCGCGCGCGCTCCGAGCTCCCCGCTCTTCTTTTTTTTTTTATGGCGTATGGCGGTTGTCGCTGATCTGGCGGTCTGCGGATTTCGGCGGACATCCTTCCTTAATGGCGTCGATTCGCCTTTGGGGCGAGAACGATCCTTCGGTAGCCAGGCATCCTCTGGCGTCACCGAGGCGTCACCCGCCTTTCTGCCTATTTAACCGGGGGCCCTCCCCCGTCCGCCTTTCTCTTTACAGGCATCCTCGAGTTTCTCCCTTGTGCTGTTGCCGTTGCCGTCGGACTGTTCGTTCGCTCCTCCTTTGATGCTCTCATTTTTCCTGTCTCCTAGCTCGCCCAGTACATGATCCGTCTGGAGGAGAGCCACGAGGAACAGGCGAGGCTCCTGGCGAAGGCCGAGAGCCGACTGAAAGCTGTAGAGGAGGGAGGCCAGGCTGCGGCGGGGAGAACGACCAGGGACCTCGAGACGAGGCTCCAGGTGGCCGAAGAGCGGGCACTCGGCTTCGCCGCCCTCGAGAGGCAACTGTTGGAGGCTCAGGAGCAACTCAAGGTTGCCTCGGGTCTCGAAAGCTAGATCAGGAAGGCGGAGGAGCGAGCCGAAAAGCAGTCCCGGAAGGCTGCCGACTTCCGGGAGAGGTGGGAGAAGGCCCAGCAGTCGGCCGACAACGCCCGCAACCGAACCCGATCTCTTGAAGCCAAGATGGCCGAATTGGAGTCGGCCTTGGAGGGGACTCGTGCGAGCAACCAGGAACTTCATTCGCGCCTGGAGGAGGCTGAGGCTGCTCGCGTCGCTGCCGAGGCGAAGCACGTGGAGGCTCGGGCCGATCTGCTGAGGGTCTCCTCCGAGGCGGACGAGCGGATTGTGGCGAAGGTCATGGAAGCGAAAGCTCAGATTACGGAGCGAGCGGAGGCGGCGCTGGCCGAGAAGAGCGCAGAAATCGGGCGTCAGGCGGTACAGGCCTATCGTCAGTCCGCCGAGTTCATCCGTGACATGTTGGATGCGGGGTCCGACTCCTTTGCCTTAGGCTTCGATGAAGGTCTGGCAAGGGTGTCCACTAAATACCCCGGAATTGACCTGAGTGGGGTCTCCCTCCTCGACTCCCCTCCGATGTCATTGCCTGCCGGTTCTCCAACCGTCTCCCTACCCTTCGCGGACGTGCTCGCCGTTCCCGATCCGGGGGTTCCTCCAAGCTGACCCTCTGTACTTTTTCTTTGTTCTTTTCTTTGTATGTTGGCGTTTTGCCATGTTGTATGGGTCTCGGCCCTGATGCAACGAAAGTTAATGCAAACAAAGTGTTTCCTCATTTCACTTTCGTCCTTCCTCTTTTTAACTCTTGGTAGCGTCTCGCCGACTCCTGACTCTTGAAGTTCCTCCGGCACTAGGCCAGGCATCCGAGGGTTAGGCCTCAGGAAATCCTTCCGGCGCTAGGCTAGGCATCCGAGGGTTAGGCCT
This sequence comes from Phoenix dactylifera, assembly GCF_009389715.1. NCBI lineage: Eukaryota > Viridiplantae > Streptophyta > Magnoliopsida > Arecales > Arecaceae > Phoenix > Phoenix dactylifera. Next base: position 236,245 of record NW_024067837.1, on the reverse strand, counting down.
CAGGAAATTCTTCCGGCGCTAGGCCAGGCATCCGAGGGTTAGGCCTCAGGAAATTCTTCCGGCGCTAGGCCAGGCATCCGAGGGTTAGGCCTCAGGAAATTCTTCCGGCGCTAGGCCAGGCATCCGAGGGTTAGGCCTCAGGAAATTCTTCCGGCGCTAGGCCAGGCATCCGAGGGTTAGGCCTCAGGAAATTCTTCCGGCGCTAGGCCAGGCATCCGAGGGTTAGGCCTCAGGAAATCCTTCCGGCGCTAGGCCAGGCATCCGAGGGTTAGGCCTCAGAAAATTCCGCTCATTGGTCGGCCAAGGCTGGCGCAAGCCGAGGCGACCGGTCGGGGCTTCAGGCTAGTCTGCTCCCGGGATGATCATCGGGTTAGCCTGGCATCCGAAGGCCGAGCCTCGGAGAATTCCGCTCGTTGGTCGGCCAAGGCTGGCGCAAGCCGAGGCGACCGGTCGGGGCTTCAGGCTAGTCTGCTCCCGGGATGATCATCGGGTTAGCCTGGCATCCGAAGGCCGAGCTTCGGAGAATTCCGCTCGTTGGTCGGCCAAGGCTGGCGCAAGCCGAGGCGACCGGTCGGGGCTTCAGGCTAGTCTGCTCCCGGGATGATCATCGGGTTAGCCTGGCATCCGAAGGCCGAGCCTCGGGGAATTCCGCTCGTTGGTCGGCCAAGGCTGGCGCAAGCCGAGGCGACCGGTCGGGGCTTCAGGCTAGTCTGCTCCCGGGATGATCATCGAGTTAGCCTGGCATCCGAAGGCCGAGCTTCAGGGAATTTCGCTCGTTGGTCGGCCAAGGCTGGCGCAAGCCGAGGCGACCGGTCGGGGCTTCAGGCTAGTCCGCTCCCGGGATGATCATCGGGTTAGCCTGGCATCCGAAGGCCGAGCTTCGGGGAATTCTGCTCGTTGGTCGGCCAAGGCTGCCGCAAGCCGAGGCGACCGGTCGGGGCTTCAGGCTAGTCTGCTCCCGGGATGATCATCGGGTAAGCCTGGCATCCGAGGGCCGAGCCTCGGGGAATTCCGCTCGTTGGTCGGCCAAGGCTGGCGCAAGCCGAGGCGACCGGTCGGGGCTTCAGGCTAGTCTGCTCCCGGGATGATCATCGGGTTAGCCTGGCATCCGAGGGCCGAGCCTCGGGGAATTCCGCTCGTTGGTCGGCCAAGGCTGGCGCAAGCCGAGGCGACCGATCGGGGCTTCAGGCTAGTCTGCTCCCGGAATGATCATCGGGTTAGCCTGGCATCCGAAGGCCGAGCTTCGGGGAATTCCGCTCGTTGGTCGGCCAAGGCTGGCGCAAGCCGAGGCGACCGGTCGGGGCTTCAGGCTAGTCTGCTCCCGGGATGATCATCGGGTTAGCCTGGCATCCGAAGGCCGAGCTTCGGGAAATTCTGCTCGTTGGTCGGCCAAGGCTGGCGCAAGCCGAGGCGACCGGTCGGGGCTTCAGGCTAGTCTGCTCCCGGGATGATCATCGAGTTAGCCTGGCATCCGAGGGCCGAGCCTCGGGGAATTCCGCTCGTTGGTCGCGCGCCTATCACTTGCCGCTCGACGGGGTTTCTCCGTGGCCAGCTGCGATCGTATTTCTCCTCCTCTCGACGCGTCGCCTGGGGAGCACCAGAAGGCTATTAAATGCTAATTGAGGCGTTACCTGGGAAATCGGATCGGCCAGTTGCTGCTTGCGAGGAGTGCCAATTAAGCGGCCGCGATACGCGCGTTCTTCGAGGCGGATGCGGCCTGGGCGCGTGCGGAGATACGTGTGCCGTGGGATACACGCCGCCCGGAGTGTCCTGCATGAAGAATGCAATTAAGGAGAGCGATGCTTAGGAGGTCGTGGGAGGATACGCCTCGAGAGCCGGAACAGCTCCGGATTCGATGCGCCCGCATTTATTGGAGCCACCCGCATCGGAACGACCGGGGGGCCACAGTTTGGCTATAAATATAAGTGCCGGTGCGGTGGAGCCTGCCAAGCCGGAGCTGTTCAGGTTGCCATGGATCGTGGACCTCCTCTCCGGTGCGTGGCTGGGAAGCCCCTGCCGGAAGAACGGGAGGTGCGCCCCTCGCGACTTCCGCCAACTAGCCGTTTCATCTGGGATCAACGGGGGATTCTCCCCGGTGGAACTCCGCTCTAGGCGTTTCATCCGGGATCACATCCCCCCTCTTTTCCGTCCCACCTCCCGATTGAGCTCTGCGCCAGACGCTTCATCCGGGATCGCGCCTCCTCGCGCTCTTCTCCCTTGTATTCCTTCCCTCCCCTTCTTTTGGGGAGGGCCGGAATATCCTTTGGAGGTGGCGTTCCTCTAGGAGCAGTGTGAACTCCTTCTTCGTCCACTTCTTCTTCGTCCGCGCCGGCTCTTCGTCTTTTGCGTGAGGCGTCGATGGCGCCTCCGGGGAGAAGCACCCACGCCCGGTGGGATCGCAGCTGCTTCGGGTGGAGGGTTCGGGATCCCGGATCTTCAACTCTACGGAGTCCCCACCTCTTCCTTACTTTCTTTACTCCCCAATCCCCCTCTGGGAATTCTTTGTAATCACACGAACACGCCATTGTGACCAGGAATTATTGAAATGAAAAGGACTATACATTTTTTTGAACTGTCTTTCTGGCTTTGTCTTTCTACTGGTAATACACCCGTGGGTTAGCGGAATTCCAGCTCCTTGGAATTTCTCGACCATCTAGGGCCTCCAACTGGTAGGAGCCAGGTCGGTTTACCCAGCGAACCCTATACGGGCCTTCCCAATTTGGCGCCAGCTTCCCACCTTCCGCGGGTTGAGATGCTTTGGCTCGCCTTAGCACCAAATCTCCGATTCTGAAAAGTTTTGGTCGGACCTTGGAGTTATAATATCGGGCCACCCTCCACTGATACATCGCCATCCGAACCTGCGCCATTTCCCTCGCTTCTTCCAAGAGGTCCAAGTTTCCTCGGAGTTGCTCCGAATTGGCCTCGGGTCGGTGCGTAGCCACCCGGGGCGAGGGGAGTCCGAGCTCCACGGGGACAACCGCTTCCGTGCCATAGGTTAGGCTGAAAGGCGTCTCCCCGGTAGGGGTCCGATGCGTGGTCCGATACACCCAAAGGACGTTCTCGAGTTCTTCGACCCAAGCTTGCCCCGTCCGACCGATTCGCGCCTTAATTCCTTGGAGGATTGTCCGGTTTGTCACCTCGGCCTCACCGTTGGTTTGGGGATGCGACACAGATGTGAACCGATGCTCGATCCCGAATTCCTCGCAGAAGTCACGAAAATGCTTGTTGTCGAACTGTCGACCATTATCCGAGATGAGGACCCGGGGTACCCCAAATCGGACAATGATGTTTTTCTTCACGAACTTCCGGACTTGCGCCTCCGTGATAGTGGCCAGCGGCTCTGCCTCCACCCACTTGGTGAAGTAGTCGATTGCAACAATCAAGAATTTCCGCTGGGCGGAAGCGACGGGGAATGGTCCGAGGATATCCATTCCCCACTGTGCGAAGGGCCAGGGTGCGGTGATTGGTGCCAAGGGGACAGAAGGGGCTCTCTGGACATTGGCGTGGCGCTGGCAGGCGTCGCATTTCCGTACGTGATCCTTTGAGTCCTCCAACAAGGTAGGCCAATAATAGCCTTGCCTCATGATCTTGTGCGCCAAGGACCTAGCCCCCGAGTGCGATCCGCAGACGCCCTCATGGACTTCGCCGAGGACGTAGGTCGCCTCCGAGGGGCGGAGGCACCTTAAGAGGGGGGTGGTAAACGAGGTCCGATACAGCCTCCCTTCATAGAGTACGTAGTGAGCGGACTTCCTGACAAGTCGCCGAGCTTGATCTTCGTCTTCAGGGAGGATCCCTTCGGCGAGGTAGGCGACGAGCGGGTCCATCCAAGATGGCTCCGGATCAATCGCCATCACCGCTCCAGCCTCGCCGATGCTCGGGGCATCCAGGGTCTCCAGGTAGACTGCCCTCGACAAGTTGTGCGCCTCTGCGCCCACCAAGCGGGACAACCTGTCGGCCCTGGCATTTTCGCTTCTGGGGACCTACTGGATGTCGACACTGCCGAGGTCGGGAATGAGTGCTTGCACCTTCCGGACGTAGTTCTGCATGGTCGGGCTCCGGGCCTCGAACTCCCCACGGACCTGCCCGACCACCAGCTGGGAGTCGGTGAAGACCTTCAAACGCCGGATGCCGAGCTCCCCAGTGAGTTTGAGTCCTGCGACTAGGGCCTCGTATTCCGCCTCGTTGTTGGTAACTGGAAATCCAAACCTCAAGGCATACTCGGCTATCACTCCATCAGGACTGGTAAGGACCAGCCCGGCCCCTCCACCCTCGGGGTTCGACGACCCATCGATGTGAAGCGTCCAGGTCGGGAGGTCGAGGCTGGGCGTTTCCGGCGGTCTAGGTTCCGCCTCCTGCACCGTGCACTCAGCGAGGAAGTCCGCGAGCACCTGGGCCTTGATGGCGGGTCGAGGCTGGTAGCGGATGTCGAATTCTCCGAGTTCTACTGCCCACTTCACCAGCCGTCCCGCATTCTCGGGGTTGCTGAGGATCTGTCGTAACGGTTGATCAGTTAAGAGGGTGACAGAATGGGCCTGGAAATAGGGGCGGAGCCTCCTGGTCGCGGTCAACAGCGTGAAGGCGATCTTTTCAGCCTTCGTATACCGCGTCTCGGCGTCCCGTAGGACCCGGCTGATGTAGTACACAGGCTTCTAGAGCTTTGCCTCTTCCCGAACCAGCACCGCACTGACCGCGGTTAGGGAGACCGCCAGATAGAGGTAGAGCATCTCCCCTTCTTGCGGCTTGGACAGTAGGGGAGGAGACGCCAGGTATTCCTTGAGCTGGTCGAATGCTGCTTGACATTCGGCAGTCCAGAGGAAGTCTTTTGGGCGTTTTAACACCTTGAAGAATGGTTGGCAGCGTTCGGCCGATTTTGCCACAAATCGTCCGAGCGCGGCGACCCTTCCAGCGAGCTCCTGAACTTCCTTTACTTTGGTCGGAGGGGACATACCTTGGATGGCCTTGATTTTGTCCGGGTTGGCTTCGATACCCCGTTGGTTGACAATGAAACCAAGGAACCTCCCGGCCGAAGCGCCAAAGGCGCACTTCACTGGGTTCAGCTTCATGCGAAACTTCCGTAAGGTGGTGAAAGTCTCCTCCAGATCCACGATGTGCTGGTCTGCCTGGCGGCTCTTCACCAGCATATCGTCCACGTACACCTCCATGTTCCGGCCGATTTGCTCTTTGAAGATTTTGTTGACGAGGCGCTGGTAAGTGGCGCCAGCGTTCTTCAGACCGAAGGGCATTACCTTGTAGCAGTACAGCCCCCGGTCCGTTATAAAGGCAGTTTTCTCCTCGTCCTGTGGGGCCATCATTATCTGGTTGTAACCGGAGAAGGCGTCCATGAAAGACAGCAGCTGATATCCGGAAGTCGCGTCGACCAGTTGGTCTATCGGCGGAAGCGGGAAGCTATCCTTAGGGCACGCCTTGTTCAGGTCGGTATAGTCGACGCACATCCTCCACTTCCCGCTCGCCTTCCGGACAAGTACAACATTTGCCAGCCACTCGGGGTAACTCACCTCCCTTATGAATCCTGCCTCCAAGAGTTTGTCTACCTCCTGGTCGACCACCCGGATCCGATCCGGGGCACAGTGTCTCTTCTTCTGCTTCACTGGCCGGTGGGCCGGGTCGACGTTGAGGGCGTGAGAAATGACCTCCGGGTCGATCCCAGGTACATCGGCCGCCGACCAGGCAAATACATCGGCATTGGCTCGGAGGAATTCCACCAACCGGGCCCGAGCTCCCGGGTCGAGATTGGCGCCGACCCGGACCACCCGGTCCCGGCGGCCTTCCTCGAGGGGAACTTCGACCACACCCTCGGCCGGCTCCCCCTGCCGCAAGGCCACCTCGTCTCTGGCATCAAGGAACTCGACGCTTAGGGCTTCTGCGGGCTTCTTCCCTTTGAGGGTCGCTAGGAAACATTGCCGTGCGGTCGGTTGGTCGCCTCGGACCTCCCCGATCCCGACCGCCGTGGGGAACCACATGAGCAAGTGGTACGTAGAGACCACCGCGCGAAGGGCGTTCAGTCCGGGTCGTCCGAGGATAGCGTTGTAGGCCGAGGGAACACGGACGACCAAGAACCCGAGTCGCACCGTGGCTTCTGCGGGTGCGACGCCCGCAGTCACAGGCAGCTCAACGACACCTTCCGCCGGGACAGCGTCACCGGTGAATCCTATGAGGGGGGTGGATATTTTGTGCAACAATTGTCTGGACAAGCCCATCTTTTGGAAGGCCTCGTAAAACAAGATATCAGCTGAGCTTCCACTATCCACAAGAACACGCCTTATATCATAGTTTGCCATAGTGAGGGAGATCACCATGGCGTCATCGTGGGGGGTCTGAACCCCCTTTACATCCTCATCACAAAAGGTGATTACATTGCCGACCCTCTGCCTCTTTGCGACGGCCGCCCCTAACGCTTCCGTCGAGCCCCCTGCTTTCCTCACGGGCCGGGGGCATCCCCCAGTGATAGTGTGGATTACGCCCGCAACGGGTCGATTCTGCTCCCGAGGCTCCGGAGGGGCCGGGTCGGCCGGACGCGGGTCTGCGGGGGGACGTCGGTCGCTCACATATCGACCGAGACGCCCCCGGCGGATGAGAGCCTCGATCTCGTCCCGAAGCTGGAAGCAGTCCTCCGTGTCGTGGCCGTGGTCTCGGTGGTACTCACAGTACGCCCGGGAGGGCCTCTTCCCAGGGATCCTCCGCATCTGTCTCGGGGCCGGGAGGTCCTCCCGCCCCTTGATCTCCATAAGGATCTGGGCCCGGGGAGTCAGGAGAGGGGTGTACTGGTGAAAACGTCGGGGCGGAGAACGAGGGCGTGGGGCGCCGTGGTTCTTCGCCGGTGACGGGCTTCTGCGCCGACGCTGAGGCGTCGGGCTCCTCCTCTGGCGTGCCTCGTTCCGCCTTTTCTTCCCAAGTTTTTGAGGGATCTCGGCGGCCTCCTTGCTCCGGTGGGCGGCCGCCTCCTCGGCGTCCGCATACTGGTTCGCCCGGGACAACAGCTCTGGGAAGCTCCGCGGCAGGCGTTTGTCCAGGGAGAAGGTGAGTCTGCCCTTTCGGAAGCCATGCTTCAGGGCTAAAAGAGCTACCTCCTGACTCAGGTTCCGGACCTCCAGCGTAGCCCTGTTGAAGCGGGTAAGATAATCCCGCAGGCTTTCTCCCTCGTTTTGCCGGACATCAAAGAGGGAGTCGGAGACCAGTCGCCGCCGGCTACTGACGGCGAAATGAGTGATGAAGAGGCGAGTGAACTGGTCGAAGGACCGGATTGAGTCAGCCTCCAGCCCGGCGAACCATGCCCTCGCCGGGCCATGGAGGGTTGCCGGGAAAGCCTTGCAGAGAAGGGGATCTGATGCTCCGTGGAGGAGCATAAGGGTCCTGAAACTCTCGACGTGATCCCGCGGATCCGCCGCCCCGTCATAGGGCTCGATCGCCGGCATTTTGAACCCCGGCGGATTCGGGGTCCGCAGGATCCTCGAGGCGAGCGCCGGCTGGGAGGAGATCTCTAAGTCGGCGAAGGGATCTTTGGAATGACCCTTCAGGACCTGAAGTTGTCGGTGGAGATCGTCCACCCGCCGGTCCAGGGAGCGTGACCGGTGGGTGGGAGACAAGGAGCGGCGAGAGGGGGACCGACTGGAGCGCGGGTTCCTCGAGGACTGGGGGGTCTGGGAACGCGCCCGGGCCCACCTCTCGTACCCCGCGCAGCTCCGGTGGGAAGGTCCCGGCAGAATGGAGCGTGCTCGAGAATCCTCCTCGCGCCGGCGCTCCTCCCCATGGGAGAGGAAGGAGCGCGGGTTGAGGAGGACAGGCGAACGCTCAGGCAGCGGCGGCTCCTGAGCCCGCTGCGGCGCCCGGGACATCGCACCCTGCAGATTCTGCACCGCTTCCGCGAGGGTGCGAACCTGCTGGGTTAGCTGGTCGAACTGGGCGGCTTGGACCATCTGAATGGGCGGTGGGGCGGTGGAGTGTTGCTGAGAGCGTGTTGGAGATGCAGCGGCCTCCCGGCCAGTGGCGCGAGAGGCCCCGCGACCGGAAGCATTGGAAGCTCCACGACCACCTCGCCGTGCCATTACGATCGCTCTGAGATCCGGTCCCTTCCTCTAGCGCCAACTGTTGCTAAGGGTCCAAACCGAGAACGATTGGCACAGCGGTGTGAACGGGGTTCCCTTTGAATTGCTTTGGTTGCGCTCCACCTACCGCCGGGAAACCTGCAAGCAAGCCTCGCACCACCACCTCCCCCTTCCCCCCCAGCCCCATATATATCAGGCTAGGGGGTTTTTCTGGGGATTGGTCATCGTGTGGCACGATGGGGTTGCCACTGACGTGGCCGTTACAGGGCGTCGTGGGGAAGCGCCGGGTACGGCCATGGCAGGGCGTAGTGGAGCTCCGCTTTGTACGGTTGTTACAGGGGATCGTGGGGCAGCGCCGGATTCGGCCGTTGCAGGGAGTAGTGGAGCAGGGGCCGCGGCGTGCCTCAGGAGAACAGTCTGTTGTTGTCAAGAGATTGCCGACCCGAGGTCGGATTGCTGGATCCAGGGGGCAGCCGACTCGGGGTCGGACTGCGGAGCCGAAGATATCCGACCCGAGGTCAGATTGCTGGATCAAGGGGCAGCCGACTCGGGGTCGGGCTGCGGAGCCGAAGATATCCGACCCGAGGTCGGATTGCTAGATCAAGGGGCAGCCGACTCGGGGTCGGACTGCGGAGCCGAAGATATCCGACCCGAGGTCGGATTGCTGGATCCAGGGGGCAGCCGACTCGGGGTCGGGCTGCGGAGCCGAAGATATCCGACCCGAGGTCGGATTGCTAGATCAAGGGGCAGCCGACTCGGGGTCGGACTGCGGAGCCGAAGATATCCGACCCGAGGTCGGATTGCTGGATCCAGGGGGCAGCCGACTCGGGGTCGGACTGCGGAGCCGAAGATATCCGACCCGAGGTCGGATTGCTGGATCCAGGGGGCAGCCGACTCGGGGTCGGACTGCGGAGCCGAAGATATCCGACCCGAGGTCGGATTGCTGGATCAAGGGGCAGCCGTAGTCTTCCTGGGCGCGCGTGCCGGTCACGTGGGGCATGGTGGCTAAGTTCCCCCGTAACAGCTACCATAATTGACCATTGGATCTTAATCCCACCATTGGATGAAGACATAATGGGTCAAGTGAATGGCGCCTTGCATTGGAGCCCTTGGATCATCATCATAAAAGATCAAGAGGTGAGGCGTGATGGACATGTGATTAGCATGTTGTTGCTGAGGGTCCAAACCGAGAACGATTGGCACAGTGGTGTGAACGGGGTTCCCTTTGAATTGCTTTGGTTGCGCTCCACCTTCCGCCGGAAAACCTGCAAGCAAGCCTCACACCACCACTGGGGTAGTGGGGGCCCTCCGATGATCAAGTTAGAGGGAATCGAAGGAGAAGGAGAGGTAGCAGGTAAGATGATGCTATGGAGAATCTTGCTTACCCTCCCCCTTCCCCCCCAGCCCCATATATATCAGGCTGGGGGGTTTTTCTGGGGATTGGTCATCGTGTGGCACGATGGGGTTGCCACTGACGTGGCCGTTACAGGGCGTCGTGGGGCAGCGCCGGGTATGGCCATGGCAGGGCGTAGTGGAGCTCCGCTTTGTACGGTTGTTACAGGGGATCGTGGGGCAGCGCCGGATTCGGCCGTTGCAGGGAGTAGTGGAGCAGGGGGCCGCGGCGTGCCTCAGGAGAACAGTCTGTTGTTGTCAAGAGATTGCCGACCCGAGGTCGGATTGCTGGATCCAGGGGGCAGCCGACTCGGGGTCGGACTGCGGAGCCGAAGATATCCGACCCGAGGTCAGATTGCTGGATCAAGGGGCAGCCGACTCGGGGTCGGGCTGCGGAGCCGAAGATATCCGACCCGAGGTCGGATTGCTGGATCAAGGGGCAGCCGACTCGGGGTCGGACTGCGGAGCCGAAGATATCCGACCCGAGGTCGGATTGCTGGATCAAGGGGCAGCCGACTCGGGGTCGGACTGCGGAGCCGAAGATATCCGACCCGAGGTCGGATTGCTGGATCCAGGGGGCAGCCGACTCGGGGTCGGACTGCGGAGCCGAAGATATCCGACCCGAGGTCGGATTGCTGGATCAAGGGGCAGCCGTAGTCTTCCTGGGCGCGCGTGCCGGTCACGTGGGGCATGGTGGCTAAGTTCCCCCGTAACAAAACTTTTTCACCAGTTGCCATGCTTAAATCTATTCGGATTTTGCTTGCAATAGCTGCATACTATGATTATGAAATTTGGCAGATGGATGTCAAAACCGCCTTCCTTAATGGTTATCTTGAGGAAGAGGTTTACATGACACAGCCAGAAGGATTTGTCTCAAGTGGGAGAGCAAATCAAGTATGCAAGCTTAAGAGATCCATTTATGAATTAAAGCAAGCATCGAGGAGTTGGAACATCCGTTTTGATACAACAGTCAAAGAGTTTGGTTTTATCAAAAATGTGGATGAACCATGTGTGTACAAGAAGACTAGTGGGAGTGCCGTTGTCTTCTTAATATTGTATGTAGATGACATACTAATCATTGGAAATGATATTCCAATGTTACAATCGGTCAAGACTTGGCTATCAAAAAGCTTTTCCATGAAAGACTTGGGAGAAGCATCCTATATACTTGGTATAAAGATCTATAGGGATAGATCTAAAAGGATGCTAGGCTTGTCCCAGTCTAGGTACATAGATCATGTGCTAAAAAGATTCAGCATGGAAGGAAGTAAAAGAGGTTACTTACCTATGAGTCATGGCATACGTCTCTCTAAGAAGATGTCTCCTAAGACATCTGAAGAGAGGAATAGAATGAATTCTATTCCCTATGCTTCGGCAGTAGGATCAATTATGTATGCTATGCTATGTACTAGGCCTGATGTTGCTTATGCCTTAGGCATAACAAGCAGATTCCAGGCTGATCCAGGAGAAAATCATTGGATAGCTGTGAAAAATATTCTTAAGTACTTAAGAAGGACTAAAGATATTTTTCTAGTTTATGGAGGATCTGAGTTGAAACTAGAAGGATTTTCTGATTCTAGTTTTCAATCAGATCCAGATGATAGCAAGTCCACTTCAGGGTATGTCTTTACCCTAAATGGTGGTGCAGTGAGCTGGAAGAGTTCCAAGCAGCAAACTGTAGCTGACTCAACTACTGAGGCAGAATACATCGCTGTAAGTGAAGCCGCTAAGGAAGCTGTCTGGATGAAGAAGTTCATCGCTGAGTTGGGAGTAGTTCCTGAGATTGCTGGACCAGTTTCAGTTTATTGTGACAACACTGGAGCTGTTGCTCAAGCAAAGGAACCAAGATCTCATCACAAATCCAAGCACATTCTAAGACGCTTCCACCTCGTTCGAGAGATCGTCGAGAGACAAGACATAGTCATTGAACGAGTAGACACAAAGAACAACTTAGCAGACCCGTTCACTAAAGCTCTACCACAACAGCAGTTCGATCGCCACCTCGATTGTATGGGGATAAAATATAAGAGCGATTGGCTTTAGTGCAAGTGGGAGATTGAAAGAGTAGATGCCCTACAAGCCAATCGCAATATGTATTGCGAAAGATTTTTTCTTTTGATTTGTCCAAATCATGTACATGACATTTAAATATGAATAAAGGCGTTATGTTTTATCATATGCTGTTGATTATATTTATGATAAACTCCTTAGATTAGGGCAATGGTTTTAAGACTATGATGAGATCATACTAGTGAGACTTAAAATCCTAAAATCCTAATCTTAAATATTCCCAGTCATTGGTACATTGAGTCGGGGATCAATGATTACCGGAAAGACTGGCATGTCTTATGTATGCTCGATGCAGAGGATGATTGATCTCACAATCATTTGTGTGGAGACACTAATATAAAAATGTGGGTGCTCATTAGAGGAATGAGTTCACTGAATTGACCTACAAAGAGAAATCTTATGAAGTCTTACTTACATGTCAAAAGATGATTCTCTTAGTGAGAGTTGTGCAACTGATCCTATGACCTGAGATCACCATGGTATCTTGTGCACATGAACCCATATTTTGGTTTACACTCATTCATGACAATAAGTTATGTACGAGGTCTTCTGGATATGGTGAATTGTGTACGAAGATTATGAGTAGGTCAACAAGGAATTAATCACTTCTAGTAAGAGAAGATAGCATCCTATTTATTCTAATCATATGATAATTCAGGAAGCCTTTGATCAAAGCAGAATGAAAATTAGAAAGAGTTTCTAATGTTTCATTATTTGAATTATCATTAAAAGATTGAGAAAAATATGAATATGAAATTGAGTTTGACATATATTCATACTCATATACATATTTGGGATGCAGTTTGATTAAAGGATTGAATTGCATGGTAACTTGCCACTGAAGGGTATTTTTGGTATTTTCACCAAATTCCATATTTTTCGGGTAGACATGACACGTTGCTAGACGTCAATCTTGTCTTATAGGTTTGATCGAATTAAAGAGTTTAATTCGATCACCAATTAGAAAGGATTCTAATTGTTAAGTTTGGGTTCGCGCAGTTTGGACTTAAATCGATTAGAAGAGTTCTAATCAAGTTGGGTCAACTTGCACTCACACCTATTGCTGGCTAAGTATGGAACCCAATGGGTCACACACAAGAAAACTTATTAAGGGTCTAATTGGATTAGATCATGTTTGCAAGATAGACATCCTAACAGGTGTTGCAAACCCTTAGCTCTTGATTCGAATTGGATTCGAATCTGATTCTTAATTGATCTAATTTGATTAGATCATCTTCTAATATGGGTTAGCCAAGAGTTGGCACCTAATTGGCTTGGTTTGAGTCTAATTGGATTAGATTTAATAAATCATTCAATCTAGACCGTTAGATCTTGATCTACCGTTGGATGAAGACATAATGGAGAGTTGGTTTAACCCAATTGGATTGGGTTAGAGGATGGCTATCATAATTGACCATTGGATCTTAATCCCACCATTGGATGAAGACATAATGGGTCAAGTAAATGGCGCCTTGCATTGGAGCCCTTGGATCATCATCATGAAAGATCAAGAGGTGAGGCATGATGGACATGTGATTAGCATGTGATGTTGACTTGGTCAAAATATGGCACCACATGAAAGGACATATCATTTGATACACCTCTTCACTTGATCTGCACCTCCTCTTATTTGATATGGCCCTTAGATGATGTCCTTTCATGAAAGGATGTGTGGATGGGATGCATCCCTTGGAGATGCATCCCTACACCTATTATAAATAGGCTAGCACTCCATGGGTTTCATTATTCCAACTCCACCCCACTCCTCTCTTCTTTCTTTCTTACATTAGTTTCTTTCTTTCTAGCATTGCTTCTAGTGTGTCCTAAGCCAAGACAAGGTGGTCTTCTTTAGGACAAAAGGATTAGAAGTGATTTTAGAAGGTTAAAGAAAAATAGAAAGAAAGGAAAGCAAGCCATTAGAGTTCTTTAAGAATTCTGCATTAAGGATCAAAGTCTTTGGAGCTTAAGACTTAAATCAAGTTTTCGTGTGGATCAACGTTGGAGGGTGAACACTTGGGCACCTAGTGGAAATTCTGCATATTGGATTAGCGTTAGAGGTATTCTTCTATTTCTGCATTTATATTATATTATTTGATTGCTTCCATTAAGGTGATCTTGGCTTATAAGGGTTTTATGTTAAGAAACTTTATCAAGAAATTTTTAAAATTCCTAACTTCCGCTGCGCATTATAACATGCTAAAACCCTTCAACCTGTACATCTCTAGTTGGATCAAGCATAATAATGAAATATTAGAAAAACTCAAATATTACTAGAATGTATAAAGGAAATAATTTTTCCAAGATTAGTAGCAAAATCTTCATACTTGGCTTATATACATATGCATATATAACAACTAAGTAGTTAGCTTTTAGAAGACGAGGTTTAAATATACAACTCAAAAATTGCTCTACCATACAAGATCATCTACAAATACATTGACTTTTAGTCTTAGTGACTGTGGCCACGATGAGCTTATGATAAGATCCGAAATAGACTAACTCCTGAATATATAGAATGCCAGTAATCCCCAATTAGCTAGACTCGAAAGGAACAAGCTCTGAACGCAAGTTACTATCAATTAACCCTAACTAGCTAGGTCCAAAAGAAACTAGTTTTTATTCCATAAAATTTTTTATATCAATTTCAAAACAATTTATCAACTGCAAAAGCAAGGATTTTCGAACATTTATAGCCTTTTAAGCACATTGCCAACAAAAGTAAAACACCATGCCAATTGATAAGTCTCTTTAACACATTTCCATTACAAAAATTTTGTTTAGCATGCTCAGTAATGTTCGCTATGCTTGATCCATATTTTAAAATGGACTTCTTATCCAAGATGAATAAAATATGATGTTTGTTTTCAAACCATGGAACATCTCTACAAAATTAGATCATTACTACTTTCAAATAAAAATATTTAACTTGATATGGAACAATTCGTAATTGCATATTTTGTACTAAGAAAGTAGCTAAATTGAACAATGGACGATCCTAGAAATGCACACTCAATTGTATCCAATGCTGTGAGAGTGGCATCTTTAGGGAAAATTTATACAATATTGTCGAAGATTTTCTCCAATTTGGACCTCAATAGTTGTGCATCACTTATCTTATATATGAAAAATAGTGTACATGCGCTACCATGTAAAATGCTTATTGAGAAAGATGGAAATGCCACCATCAAGGTTCAACTTGGGACTTCTCCCTAGTAGAAGAGGGGAGCCAACCAATTGATCAAGCCTAGTTGGCATGTACAACAGACATATAGTATGCAATCTCTTTGGTCTTCATCAGTGTTGCATGGACATAGACATGAGAATCAGATTTGGATGCATATCCAAGTGTCTGATTTCACAAGAAGGAGAAAAGGAGAAAATTACTACATTGACTCTATACTCCTAGCCAATGGCTTATGATTATTATTTCTTCGTATAAAAGGTTTAAGTTATCAGTTTTTTTATTCTTCAACCAAATCAATTTATTGCTCTAACACATCCATCCTCTAAATGCAACTCTAACATGGAATAGAGAAGTCTTGCAATTAACTATCTTGAAAATCTCATATCTATGAACTAACATATTAATTTTAGATTCTTTTACTTGATTGGTACCCTCATGAGTAATTTCAAGTCTATCCTATATTTTCTTAGCCAAAATACAGGTAGAAATTCTATTAAATTCATTGGCATCTAATGAGCAATATAGCACATTCATAGCCTTTGCATTTAGTTGTGCCAATTTTTTATCATTTTCATCCCAATCTCTTTTGGGTTTAAGAATGACCATGTTTTCTACTGTGTGTGTGGAAATGGGTGGTCCATTTACAATTATGTTCCATAAGTCATAATCTAAAGCTTGAATGAATATTCTCATCCTAGCTTTCCAATATGTGTAGTTTGTTCCATTGAACAAAGGAGGTTTGTTTGTTGATTGTCCTTCAGAAAATGAAGAACAGGATTGAGTTGCCATCTGATCTTTTGCTCTTGACGGTTGGGTCAAATTTAAAAGATAAGAACTAAATGAGCACCTGCTTTGATGCCACTTGTTGCCCAGAAGACAACCCAAGAGGGGGTGAATTGGGTTTTTCAAAACTTTTATTCTAAGTGGAGCGAAATAAAACAAATCTTAAGTAAATGACTGGAATGTAAATGCAATAAACAAAGTAAGCAATGCACACACGCAAATACAAATAATTTATAGTGGTTCGGTACTATTCCTGCACCTACGTCCACTCCCCAAGACTCTTAAAAATTCTACTATAACCTTCTTGATTACAGTGTGGTTGTTTTTCGAGTTCACAACCCAACTCGTTATTTTTTCGAAATCACAACGAACCCTGTTGGTTTCTTTCTAAAAGCACACCATCTAAAACCTTTTATCCAATCCAATTCAGATTTAGACTAAACCTCCCCCAAGTTTCAATACTTAAAACTTGTTACAAGAATTATATCAAAGGATTAGAACACAGAAATTTTTGCTCGAAAAATAAATGCACAAACTCAGAAAGAAATGAGCAATAAATTGGTTGCTAGTGCTTTGAATGAAGTCGATGGAGATCCGCCAAACTTTCAGAGTTAAGAACTTGATCTTGATTGCTACAATAAAGGCTTTGAATGCTTCAAACTTGAATGCACACTTCTTGCTCTGTTTTAGGTAGCTCTCTTAATGATTTGGATTTGTTGTTTTGAGCTCTCTTCAATAAATCTAATCTTCTCTTTTTTTCCTTCTTTGAATCCAAGTTAGTTCCCTTATATTTATGGCTTCTGAGGATGAGGGAACACTCTCTTAGCCGTTAGACTCAAAAAATTAGCCGTTAGAAAAGATTTGGCTCCGTTCTGACACTCTGCAAAACTAGCCGTTGAGCTTCCAGCAGTTTTTGAGTCAACTCTTGCAGACCTTGAGTTGGCTCGGCTGAGTCAGGAGTTGACTCGATCTTGCTGAGGAGTCGACTCGAGCTCGAAATCTCCAAAACTGGGTTTTCATTTTTCTTTGACAGAGTTGACTCGCAGACTGTTGGAGTCGGCTCGTCTACTGTTCTTCTGAAAAAATGTTTCAGTCTTTCTCTAAGAGAGTCGACTCACGGACTGTTGGAGTCGGCTCGTCTATTGTTCTTCTAAAAAATATTTCTGTCTTTCTCTGAGAGAGTCGACTCACGGACTGTTGGAGTCGGCTCGTCTACTGTTCTTCTGAAAAAAATGTTTCTATCTTTCTCTAAGAGAGTCGACTCACAGACTGTTGGAGTCGGCTCGTCTACTATTCTTCTGAAAAATATTTCTGTCTTTCTCTGAGAGAGTCGACTCACGGACTATTGGAGTCGGCTCGTCTACTATTTTTCTGAAAAAAATATTTATGTCTTTCACTGAGAGAGTCGACTCATGGACTGCTGGAGTCAACTCGTCTACTGTTCTTCTAAAATTGTGTTTCTGTCTTTCTCTGAGGGAGTCGACTCGTGAGCATGCCAAGCTGCCATTTGAATATTTTTTGTGTAAGAGTCAACTCCAACCTTCTAGGGGTCGACTCAAGGACTGTTCCAAGGTACTTTGAAAATTAAAATTCTTTCAATTGAACTTTAAACTTCTTGAAATCGGTCATGATGAATTTTTATGATGTTTTTCCTGAAACACTTAATGAAATTTATTAGTATAACAAGATATATACTCAAGTGTTTTGTGTTCATCAAAATCAAATACGGGGTCAATAGTGTTATTGGGTTGCAATTAGAGGATATGTGGCAAACACCCACAAGTAGTGATGGGTAGAAGAAGAAAAAAAGAGGAAGTCCATCCAAAATAGGTGACTGAAGGGTTTGGCATCAAGGCAAGCCTTAGCTCACTTGTTGGCAGCTGAACTCCATCGTCTGGCCATGGAAGGCATCAAGGAAGGCTTGGCAAGAGATGGATTGTGGTTTTCAACTATAAGGTGGGAGATGAGGTTGGGTAATCACAGAACAAGGGGTAATAGGGGATTCATACAAACCAGGAGAAAAGAGAGATGTTGGAAGGAATTCAACATCGATAGTAGCAGGAGGAGGTTGGTAAGGTGGTAGGAATCATAGAGAATGGGTGATTGGGCAACGGTTTGATAATAGGAAAAGGGTGAAGATAAAAAAGGAAGTCAATTGGTGGTTGTGCACTGTTGCCCAAGATGACAACCCAAGAGGGGGGGTGAATTGGGTTTTCTAAAAATTGTGTTTCCTAATTTTTTACTTTAAATTGAATGTAGCGGAATGATAAGATGTTACTTACTTAAGCTCTAGGTAATTATAAGTAATGCAGTGACAAACTAAGCTAGAGCAATTATACTATGGCTTTAGAACGCAATTGATCCTAAATTAACTTATAGTTGTATGATCAATTTAATCTATGTAAATTGTAAGAATAGAGTGAAAGCTAAGAAAGTTCTAAACAATCTCTTATACTCAATTAGGAAATAAAGCTAGAGATATTACACAGTCAAGTATGTATGTAAGGCATGAAATGCAAGAAATAAGGCATCACAAACACAAAGATATATAGTGGTTCGGTGCACCCCAGCACCTACATCCACTCCCCAAGACCTCTTGGAAATTTCACTATAATCCCTCAGATTACAGTCGGTTGTTTTACAAGCTCACAACCCAACTTGTTGTTTTGCGAGATCCCAACGAACTCGGTCGGTTTTCACAGGCTCACCGACTAGAACCAACCGATTGTTTTCACGGGCTCACAATCCAACCCAGTTGGTTTTCCCAAAGGCTCACCAACCACAACCTTACAATGATTGTTTTCCGGGTTCACAATCAACCCAGTTGGTTTTCCCAAAGGCTCACCAACCACAACCTTACAACGTTGGTTTTTCCCTTTGGCTCACCAACAAACCTTAACCCCTTGATTCAATCCCTTGATTGAATCAAGTTACAAGATATTTAGAGCAAGAGTTTAAATCAAGTACAAGCTTCTCAAATAAGCGAATATAGCAAATATAAACAAGTAAAGTAAAGGGAAGAAGCCCTCAAACAAATTTGTAGATGGAGGAACTCGGCTTCTTCTTTACTTGACCCTCTTCTGATTTTGCACGAAGTAGAGGATCACCGAGGCAGCACACGGATGGAGAGGAAGCTTTGGGATTCACTTGGATGCTCTTCTTCTCTCTATTTTACTTTGAATGGCCCTTTTGTGCTTATGGGAGATTTTCCGTGTAATCTCTTTGAAATCTTTTCCCTAAATGTTCTCTCCCACTTCCATACCCTCTTCCCTAGCTCTCCTCTTGATTTTATAGCTTTAGAGGGAGTGGAAATAAAAATCTAGCCGTTAGAGACAAAAATAGAGCCGTTGGAATCAAGAAAAAACTAGCCGTTATGCCTCCCAGCGTGCTGGAGTCGACTCGGCTGAAGTAGGAGTCGACTCGGCTGAAACAGGAGTCACTTGTGAATAGTAGTCTGTCGGCACTGTAGCTGGGAGTCGGCTCCGCACTGTAGCACTGAAGTTGGAGTCGACTCGAGAGCACTGTAGCGCTGAAAATCAACTTTCTGTTTTTTTGTTTGTTCTCAGTCGGAGTCGACTCGTAGAGTATCGGAGTCGACTCGAGCATTGTTTCTTGAAATTCTAGAGTGCCAGAGTCGACTATTCTTTTGAATCTTTCTTTGAATTTGCTCCTTCAACTTGAATCCTTTGAACTTGAAACTTGGGCCAATGAAGTGAAGCTTTCTTCCAACTTTTTTTTGAGAGCTTTTGAGGCCTTCTTGTATTTTTCCAACTTGCTATGTTCCTTGCAAAATAAATTATCTTTCTTCTTGCAACACAAACATTAGTAATTATACTTCAAGATTTTGTGATCATCAAAATCAATCTTTAACTCAATCTTTGGGTCATCAGTCTCCCCCTTTTTGATGATGACAAAACTTGGAGTATGTGCAATATAAAAAATATATTGTGTTCTAGAACTAATGCATAGCTAAGTTGCATGAAGTAGAAAACATATATATTTAAAACATACTTCATGATAATGCTTTAGATTTAATCAGCTTAACACAATCAACATATTTCAATTTAAGCTGATTTGTATTCAATTCAAAACATAAAGCATTATGAGCATATAATCAGATATTTCTCTCCCTTTTTGACAACATCAAAAAGGTTGTAATATAATGAAACATTAAGCACAAAGATAAGAATACTCAAATATGTCTTTTTCTTTTTGTACTCTGATTTGCATGTCAAATTATTGCAAGAATATGAATCATATAACTCAAGGCAATAATGTTAGAAAAAGATTAATGAGCATAGATCAGAGCCAATTATAATGAGAACACATCGAATGTGGTTCCAAAGATAGTTTTCAAATCAAGTGTAGGTGGAAACTTTCTTAAGTTAATTCAAGAAGTACCACAAATAATATTCAAGGAAAGCACGAATGGAAATCTGACCTCTCTTCAATAATAAGTATGAAAGCTTGTTCATTTAAGATCTTTTGCCCAATATATTAGGTATGATTGCAAAGTTCTTTTATGGTGTAAAAATATTGTGGCATAAATACCAAAATATGAATTCATGTAATTTATGATATATCTTAGAGTATACATAAAGTTCAAAGCTTTGAAGGTTCTTTTAAAGCTCTTTTAAAGACTTTATTCTTTTATTCCTTAAAAAATAAGCACAATTTGATACATAAAAATATGAATTGGCACAAAATTGAAGTTCTAAAGAGCAAGCCAATTAGGACTCATTAGTGAATTCTAAAATAGATTTTTTGAGAGATACTCAAGAAAATTCAACACATTATTCTCCCCCTTTTTCATTAAGTTAGAGGCTCTTAAGATCAACTGTTTGACTTGCAATTTGGTTCATGATTTATGCATAAGATATATTAACCAAATAACAAGCCTCAAGGTGTATCATAAAGATTTTCAGATTTAAATTTCAGATGATACATATTGGAGAGTATTAGGATCACTTTTCATTTAGTATTCTGTCTCTCTCCTTTAGTTATAGATTTATGCGATTAAGTTCCATAAGATCTCTCCTTCTGAAATTTTCTTTCTCCCCCTTAATTGATCGTTCCATTTAAGAGTTTAGAATTTGAAGATAATGTTCAATAAAATTGTCAATCTCAAAAATATATTTTCTATAAGTTTCAGCTTAGTTTCATAAGACTCAAGGTTTGAGATAAGACAACCTTTATAGAACTCATCTCAAGGTATAAACTTATTATATAATTAAAGCAAGTCTTGCTATATAAGGAGGTTCATCAAAATCAATCCATAAAAATCAAGGTATGCATCAAATTAAAGTAACTTTAGGATAAGATACTGAATATCTAAAGCTCCCCCTCAAAAGATGCATTCCTCTTTAATCATTCTTTTCTTTTGTTGAATTTCAGATTTTAATGACAAGCGTGAATAAAACTGAAATTCTATGATATCGAGAATGTAGAGTAATCTAGAACTATTCAAAATTTATAGCAATCACTCTTTTTAATCTTTCAAGAACAAGTTATGCTTTCTCTTAATCTTTGAGAAAATGTACTGAAATATTAATCAGAAAATGATTCATTTGAAGCTCAAATTCTTTCAAAAGCACTTACATTTTCTTTCTTTTAAGAGTCATTTGAGTGAGCTGAAATATTTCTAGACTTAAGATCATTCACTCTTTTAATAATATATATATATATATAGTTATAGATCTCAATTTCTTAATCATAGTTTTTCAGCAATATATACATGAAGCCCAATAAATTTTTTAATATCAAAATAAAATCATATATTTAAAAAAATATTTGTTTGCAATCAAGATCATTGAAAGACACATCATTTGGACCAATATTAGTACACTTTAAAGATAAGAAATGATATGTTTCAGATGCGTATCGGGGCAAGCAATCAAGGCATTATATTGGGTACACTTTATAATGATATGTTTCAGATCTTTAGTACACTTTAAAGATCATCGAATTATTCTATTTTTCTTAAGTTAAGATTTTATTTAGAAATCATATTGAGTTTAAGCTTTTATACAAAATCAAATTCTGAATTTCATAAAGATTTTCAATAGAGGCTTTCAAAGTCATAATTTGAGATATGTATTTTTCACATTGTAGCTCATCTTAAATTATTACGATTGAAAACACATATTTCAAACATATAAGAGCATATTCAGAATATTTGTATTTATGTTGAGTTTTGGTATGAATTAGAACATTATATACCAAAGTTAAGCAAGTTGAAGGATAAAACAAACTCAATTCATTTTGCCTAAATAGATATATCCTTCTCTTCTTCTTTTTACAAATTTATTCATCTTTCAGATTTTAACAATGATTGTGAACGACAAATCTGAAATTTCTTTTCAATAATACCAAAAAAAATTTTATGTAGTATTCCAAACATTCAATCAAATTATCCAAGCATGAAGCATTACAAAATATTGAGAACCCATAATTCAAGACATCATGCCACATGCAAAATATATTATGTGTTAAGTCATGCATTAAAATAATAAGAACAAGCATGTCAAGGATCAAAATCAATTCTTTTCAAATAAACTCCCCCTATTTAAATATAATCTTGCATTGATTTCATCCTTAAATTGTGTTTTCAAGTGATTTAAAAAAAATGACTTGATTCTTCTTATATACTTTCATTAACTTTGTCTTTCATTTTTACTTTCTTATGCTCTATACTCTATTTGCTCCCTATCCGGTGGAGTTGGGAAGGGGCACGAGGTACTACCACTAGCCTCCCTCTTGTGCCGTCTCTAATATGCCCTACACCGAATAGTTGGGTCAAATAGTGCCGGGTACTACCACTAGCCTCCCCATTGGCACCATCCCTATGATGAGCAATATAGAAAGGTTAAAATGTTCACTTCAAACTCTCCCTGTTTAAGTGTAATTAATTATGGATTTTATCTCTTCCAAATGTGCCGAATATATTATGCTTGTTTTGCTTTTCCTTAAGATTGGAGTACTTGCCTTTGCTTAGATTTTTCATCTCTTGAATAATATCCATTTTCTTTTCTTTATCTCTCTCTCTTTTTGTTATTCTCAAGTAATTTACATGAAAGAGCAGAATAAAGAAATAATCTTATGTATCATATAGATGTATATCATGCAAACAACATTTTCATTGTGCTCAAGGATTCATAACTTCTCACAAGTTATTTTAAATCAAAATTTTATGCATATACTTGTGTATTTCATGGTTATGATATAGGCAAAGAAATATTTTAGTTTGAGCAAACCATGAAACAATTTCTAAAAGCATAAGTCAATTAATGCATATATAGATATGATATCTAGAAATAAATATTTAAAGATTTTAATCATGCCACAATAAGATTTAAGTTATTGACTTTGCTTAGCTAATTTATGAGAGAGGTCTCTAAAATTACCGATTCATTCTGCATTCTTCAAGTCAGATACCTACTAGATTTCTTATGTATGAACTTTTGGCTGAAGAAGGTCCTCTCTCTTGTTTGCAGGTGAATGTTTATTCTATCTTACATGGAGATATCCTTCAAGTTGAAATCTCTCATTTTCTTGCTCAATGATCCTGCATTATTAACAAAATTCTTTTCTTTCTTGAAGGAAAGTCATTAGTTTCTTCAAGATACAAAACATTCATATAGCATATTTCTTAACTAGGTGACTCAATCGTAAGATATGACAACAATTGAATGTTGAGTCATTTTACTCAAGAGATTGCCAAATATAAGCAAACACATGTCACTTGAACTTAAGAGATAGTTTCATTAACCAAGAAGGTTCAAAGACAAGCATATGAAGCAATAGGAAGATTTATCAAGATCAAATCAATTTTTTATTTTCAGAATCAATTGAGCTTAGATTCTATTTGCTTAAGATAATTATTAATAAGACATGTTAGCTAAGTTTTAATCAACTTTATCTTAAACAGTTGTTTCTATCAAAATTCTGATTATGATTTATTTGTTATCAATAAAATATGATTCATTAAAGTTAGATTGAAGTCTTGCACAAGGTCACATAATGAGCATACAATCTGGTCTACTAGCTGCATGATAAAATAATTATTCTATCATGCTTCAATACAGCTTTAAAACAATAGATCTACTTTGCTCATCCTTTTCAAATTCTACAAGATGGGGTCATAGACATACCTTCTTCATGCCAATCTTCTATAAGAGTTTTCTTGTGGACTAACTTTGGTCAATGAAGATCCCCTTTCTTGTTTGTCTTAATTTGGAGTTTGAGAGAAGATGTTAATTCATTTATCATACATATTTCAAACTCACCTTACATGAGCTAAGTAAAATCTTCATATAACTCTTCATTAGTAGAACGAAAAATGATGTCATCAATGCATACTTTGAGCAAATAAGATATCACAAATTCTTCTTTTTGATGTATAGATTTATCACTATTACTTTCTATCAAAAAGGTTACTTAAGCTTTTATATCATGCTTTTGATGCTTGTTCCAAATTTTATATTGCTTTAACATATTTGTAATGAGTGTTTTCAAATATGGTGGTTATTTAACATAGATCTCCTTTTTAATGAAATAACCACATAGGAGTGCATTCTATACATTCATTTGACAGAATATAAAGCTCATGAAGCAAGCAAATGATAATGGTGATCTTTACTTCTAATCATGCAAGGATTTCATCAAGATCTAATTCATCTTTTCTTGATTGAATCTTTTAGTAGTCACCAATTTTTCTTCATTAAGTGCATTTCTGAAAACTCAATTTGGTTCTAATTATTAACAAGTTTTCCGATTTTATCGGCAAGATTTCAAATTCTCTCTCTTTTAAAAAATGATTTAGTTTAACTTGACCAATTATAATCCTACTCATTCTTCTTAAGGTGTTTTAGTTTTAGATTGTTATATGCAAGCAAAAAGATTAACATATACACATATAATCTGATTTTAGTGACTTGATGAAAGATCATTAGTCTCATAAAGAATAAAATGAATTGATATTTCTACAACTAGGATCTTTTCATTGAATATTCTATATGCATTGCTTGATGAATGATATCCAAAGATAGAAGTATCTTTATCAGATTTGGCATTATTTTCAAAAGAACATATCAAGCATAACGTGTATGACTGAAAAATATGAAAGATATGCAATGGTTCATTTTCCATTTTTCAGAAGATCAAAAGGAGTTTTCATCAAAAAATAGATCTAATAGAAATCATATGTATGACAAGCAGTGATGATAGCTTTTAAAAATTATTTAAGTAGATGACTATCATACACAATTGTCTTTTTCATTTCTTCAAGAATTCTATTAACCCTATTTTACTTAAGGTGTCCTTGGTGCTGAAATAATTAATTTCTGTATAAACTTTATCAGGATTTTGGTTTTCAACACTGTGCCATGATACCTTCACAGTTTGGAAACCTTTATCATTTGAAACACTTTTACAAGATTTAGCAAATATAGAAAATATTTCAATTTTATTTGCCAAGAACAAATCCAATGTAAGCTTTTGAAAACTTAGTGATGGAAACAACATCTTTAGATTTAGAAATTGATTCTTGTTTGTTTCCTTAGTTAACATGCATAGCAAACTTTGACCTTTCAGAAGATAATCTAAGTAAGGCAATGGCAAGGTCTTTTGAGATTAAGTACATACTAGCATGAGTTGATTTTATATGCCAAAGATGGTTTCTTTAATCTTGGTATTCATAGTGCATATATTCAAAAGCATACCAAGTACACATTATCATATCTATGATCAATAAACAATAATGCCATGGATAAAAACTCTCAATCAAGCATATAGAGAATTCATAGAGTTATTCTTAATAAATTGATTAATCATTTAGCAACTTATCCAATAGTGAGTAAAGCATACTATAAAATGAAGTGATTTGATTATATTTCTAAAAGTATTTTTTATATCACAAAATTGATCAATACTTGCAATTCAAATTTTAATCAAATACTAAAGCAAAAATAATGATGAGATGCAAGGATTACTGATTTCATTATTATTATTTTTTTATTTAAAATTACTTTTCATAAGTATATTTTAAGTTTCATTTTTGACGTGTGTCTAGAGCACCCATTTGTATGAAAGTTCTATTTGTTCCATGGGTATCTTGGCACACCTATGTCTACATCCTCATAATTTCATTTTGGGTACCCAAGCTTGCTTGGGTCCTTGAGAGTTAGGACATATGGTTCCTTTTGGAATCCAAATCTGTTTAATAGTAATAACTTTTCCATTTGATTTAATTGTACTAGAACTATAGGTAAGGTTGTTATGTCCATTCTTTTGATGTTTGAAATACGTTATCCTTTTTGATGATTTGCTTGACAAATTTAAAACCTTTTTCTTTTGGGATTCATTGCTAAGTGAAGGAGTTAAGCCAAATTTTGATTTATCAAAATCAGCATGTTGGCTTTCAAACATCATTTTTAATCTTTCTGAACTTACAGTGAACTTGTTAATAAGAGATTTCAGTTGGTTAACTTCTTCACTCAAGTTTTGGTTTGTTTTTATTAAGCTATGATTTTTCTAAATCAATTCTTCTGAATTTAACCTTAAGCTTTTATTTTCAGAATTTAGTTTGTCTTGTATTTCAGCAATAGAAATTTTTTCTTTTGAAATTTACAAATTTAGCTTTTTAATATTTTTATTTTTCATAGCTAATTTTCTACATTCACCATACAAATTATGAAAAGCATTTAAAAGTTCATCAAAAGAAAATTCTTCTTGAAAATTATTTGATGAAAAAGTAGATTCAGATTTTACCTTATCTTCTTGTGCCATAAAGCAAAAGTTAGTTACCTCTTGTAGTTCTTTGGAGCTAATATCATCATTGTTGCTCCTAGCTTTCATTTTCTTGCTTGACTCTTCTTTGGTCAAAACTTTCTTCCTTTTTATCTCTTTCTTTCTTTCTTCTTGCTTCCTCTTCTTCTTTGTCTTTAGGAAGCTTTTGAATTTTTTTGTTGTTCTTTCTTTCTCGAGTCGACTCGGGTTTACTTGGAGTCGACTCGACTGACTTGAGAGTCGACTCGAGATCTTCGGAAGACGTCTCGTTCTCAGAGGCCTAAAAGATGATTCTCTGTCTTTTGAACTGTTCTGCCTCGGAGTCGACTCGGGCCTTGTCGGAGTCGACTCGGTTAACTTAAGGGTCGACTCTGAAATACTTGGAGTCGACTCGTTCACAGGATCTCCAAAACTAAGTCTCTGTTTTTCTCTAGGAGTCGACTCGGACAACCTGGGAGTCGACTCGGCTGAGGTGGGAGATTCAACACCTTTTTCTGCAGTCTCATTGTTAGTATGTAATTGAAGCACATGTGAGCTAATCTAAGATTTATCATAAATATTTTCTAAAGTATCCTAGATCTCCTTAGCAGATAAGCATGCAGAAATTTCATTAAACTTCGTTTCATGAATAGCACAATATAATATGTTCATAGCATTAGCATTCAATTGTGCTAAGTCCTTTTCATTAATAGTTTGAGAGAGTGTGTGAAGGTCATTTATTATGATTTTCCATAAATAATAGTTTTGTGATTGAATAAAAATACGCATGCGTGCTTTTCAATATGTGTAGTTTATGCCATTAAACAGTGGAGGTCTATCAATTAACTGTCCCTCTCCTAGAAAACTATCTATTTGAGTTGTCATGATCTTTGGCTCTTGATCGTGAGATCAACAATTAATCTTGAGCACCTGCTCTTGTTGACCCCCTAATGGATTTTGATGAATACAAAACACTAGAGTATAATTCCATTTATCTTAACAATTTAATTGAGGAATTCATGTGATTAATTGAGAATATTGTTAAGAAATGTCTAGGCAAGTTCCCATAATTTTTATGAATTTATTGAATAATATTTTGAGTTAAAGAAAACAGATCAGGGACAGCCGAGACGTCTCCGGATAGTTTCAGAGACGTCTCTGGCACAAACAGGAAGAACTGGGACACTTGGAGACGTCCCCGGCACCTGCCGAGTCGTCCCCGCGCTAGCGGAGTCGACTCTCTCAGTAGCGGAGTCGACTCTCTCAGTGGCGGCAGAAAGGCAATTTTCAAGAGATATGCGCGAGACGTCCCCACTGTACACGGAGTCGTCCCCGCAAGTAAAAAGGAGACTTCCCGAGTCGTCCCCAAGATAGCGGAGACGGCTCTCTCAGGATTTTCCAGAGAATGGTTTTTTCGATGATAAGGAAGCGGAGTCGACCCTGAGACAGCGGAGTCGTCCCCATGCATAAAGTACAAACAAGCCGAGACGTCCCCTTAAAGTGCCGAGTCGACCCCAGACAACGTAAAAAGTAAAATCTTGTAGCCGAGACGTCTCTCGTTGAAGCGGAGACGTCCCCGGAGCGCCTGGGACGCGACTGACAGCTTTTCAGGTTTGGTTTGAATTTCAAATCCTTTTTACTTTGTCTCTAACGGCTATATTTGCTTTTTTGGGCTATAAAAGGGATCTCTTAAGTGCTTCTCAACAACTCTTCACCAACCCAAAGCTAGATCATTCAAGAGAAAAGTAAGAAAGAAAAGTTCAAGGGAGTGAGTGCATTCAAGTGAAGAAATCAAGTGTTTTCAAGCTTCCCAAGTGATTTCAAGCTCAACCTCTCTCGTACGCTCGGGATTCAAAGCTCACACTCAACCCTACGCGGTCCACATCGGAAGAATCAACATTTCTCACGCTTCCAACGGCAAAAGGATTCTTCCGGGTTCTATTGTTCATAATTGTCATATTTGCTTTTTAGAGCTTTACTTTTCCTTTGTAAACTCTTTCATTGTGGTGCTTGTTCCAGTCAAGGGACTTGGAACAAGGGAAAGGCGTCCCAAGCCTAAGTGAAATTGGGGGTTTTAGGGTTTGTTGTGAGCCCGGTGTAAAACAACGAGTTGGGTAGTGAACTCGCAAAACTACCGTACTGTAATCTTGGATTATAGTGGAAATTCCCAAAGGTGATTTGGGGAGTGGATGTAGGAGCAGTGGAAGCTCCGAACCACTATAAAACATTGTGTTTGCGATTGACCTTTCTTATTCCTCCTTCTTTACTT
Source organism: Phoenix dactylifera (assembly GCF_009389715.1). NCBI lineage: Eukaryota > Viridiplantae > Streptophyta > Magnoliopsida > Arecales > Arecaceae > Phoenix > Phoenix dactylifera. Next base: position 207,720 of record NW_024067837.1, on the reverse strand, counting down.
TAGTGCATATATTCGTGTGTTTTATTTTTAATTAGTCAAAAGCTTTTAAAACACCCAATTCACCCCCCTCTTGGGTGACCATCTCTGGGCAACAAGTGGTATCAGAGCGGGTGCTCTGTGTATTTCTTGAAAGACCTAACCGTCTTAGCCAAAGATCTAGATGGCAACACCCTTTAATAATGTTCCTGCCGAGGGGCAAGCAACCAATAGACCTCCACTCTTCAGTGGGACAAATTATACCTATTGGAAGACTAGAATGAGAATCTTCATTCAAGCACAAGACTATGCCTTGTGGAGGGTTATAGTCAAGGGACCACAAGAACCATCACACATGGTTAATGGCATTCGAGTTCCCAAACCTGAGGAGGATTGGGATGAGAATGATGATAGGATGGCTCAACTTAATTCTAGAGCCATGAACTCATTATTTTGTTCTCTAGATGTAAATGAGTTCAATAGAGTCTCCACATGTACTTCCGCTAAGGAAATATGGGATAGGCTTGAAGTTACCCACGAGGGTACAAATCAAGTCAAAGAGTCTAAAGTGAACATTCTAGTTCACAAGTATGAGTTGTTTAAGATGGAACCCAATGAAACCATCACATGCATGTTTACTCGCTTTACCGATATAATTAATGGTCTAAAGAGTTTGGGTAAATCTTATACTAACCCAGAACTTGTGAGTAAAATTCTCAGGTCTTTGCCGAAAGCATGGGAAGCAAAGGTCACGGCGATCGTAGAAGCCAAAGACCTCAACACTTTGGGATTAGAACAACTACTGGGCTCATTGATGACGCATGAGCTCACAATGAAGCAACATGAAGAAGAGTTGCCGAAGAAAAGGACAATCGCACTCAAGGCTACCTCAAGTGTGTGTGAAGAAGAGAGTAGTGAGAGTGAAGAAGAAAGCCAAGATGAGGACTTGGGTTTGATAGTAAGGAAGTTTAAGAAATTCATGAGAAGAAAGAAACCTTTCCCAAGAAAGAAATTTGGAGGAAGAAATGATTGGGAAAAAGAAAAGGAAAAAGAAAGAGATCCAATCATATGCTATGATTGCAAGAGACCGGGACACGTTCGTTCCAAATGCCCTCAACAAAAGAAGTATTTTGGAAAGGAGAAGAAGAAGGCATTGAAGGCAACATGGGATGATAGTGACACATCATCCTCCGAGGAAGAGAAGGAAGAGACCGCCAATTTGTGCTTCATGGCGTTCGAAGACGACGAGGTATGTCAAAACCCAACTATAAATTTTACTTTAGAAGAATTATATGAAGCTTTTCAAGAACTTATGGGTGATTGTAGTATGTTAGGAGCAAAGAATAAAGAGTTAAAAGCCTCCAATCAAAAACTAAAGGAAGATTTTGAAAACCTATTAATTGAAAAGGAGAGCGTTAAAAATATTAACACTACTAACCTAGAAATCAAAAATTCAAAACTTAGCATTGAAAATGAAAAGGCAAAAACACTAATTAAGGAATTAAATCTAAAAGTAAAATCCCTACTCGATAATAATACCTCACTTGCACAAAATGTTGAATCCCTTAAAAAAGATAAGGAAGAACTAGTTAAAAAAAATTTGAATCTTAAGAATGAGGTACATAAGTACAAACCAATTGTTGAAAAATTCACACAAAGCTCTGAAAAATTAAATCTTATTCTTTCAAATCAAAGAGCTGTTTTCAATAAAGCCGGATTAGGATATAAAACTAACACACAACAAAAATACCTAAAGAATTTCTTTGTAAAAGCAAAAAATGTAAAAACTGAAAAACCTACATGCTTTCATTGTGGGAAGAATGGACATAAAGCCTACTCTTGTATTCAAAGAAAGATCCAAACTAACAAGAGTACATTTGTGAAAGCTAAAAACATAACTAAAGTATGGGTGCCTAAGGGAACCAACCACACTAACCACGAAGGACCCAAGAAAACTTGGGTACCTAAGAGCTTCACATGATCATTTTGCAGGTATGCCTTGCAGCCGGAAACAAAAAGAGAATGTGGTATCTTGATAGTGGTTGCTCAAGGCATATGACCGGTGACAAGAGTCTCTTCGTCACCTTGGAATCAAAAGAAGGAGGAGTAGTCACATTCGGAGACAATGCTAAAGGTCAAATCATTGGTGTTGGTAAAATCTCCATATCACCCTCCTCATTTATTGATAATGTATTGTTAGTCAATGGACTAAAACATAATTTATTAAGTATAAGTCAATTTTGTGACAAGGAATTTAAAGTATCATTTGAATCATCACTATGCATAATTAGTAGTCCAATTGATAATGAGATCATACTCACAGGACATAGGCATGGAAATGTTTACATGGTAGATCTTGATGATCTCACCATGAAGGATGGCCAATGTCTTGTAGCCATGAATCCCAAAGTCAATGAGACTAGTTGGTTATGGCATCGTAGGTTAGGGCATGCTAGCATGGATTTAATCTCAAAATTAATTACAAAGGATCTAGTCAAAGGACTACCAAAAATAGACTTTGAAAAGAATAAAATTTGTGCTGCATGTCAATTAGGGAAACAAACAAGAAGTTCTTTCAAGTCTAAGAACATAGTCTCAACATCAAAACCCTTAGAACTAATTCACATGGATTTGTTTGGACCCACTAGAACTGCTAGTCTAGGGGGTAAGAAATTTGGTCTTGTAATTGTTGATGATTTTTCACGTTTTACATGGGTTTCATTTCTTGCACACAAAGATGAGTCCTTTCCCACTTTTATCAAGTTTCATAATAGGGTTTCAAATGAACTCAATCTTAAACTAAAAGCAATTAGGAGTGATCATGGTACCGAGTTTGAAAATCAGTATTTTGAAAAATTTTGTGAAGAAAATGGTATCAATCACAACTTCTCGGCACCTAGGACACCCCAACAAAATGGGGTGGTAGAAAGGAAGAATCGCACACTAGCAGATATGGCTCGTACCATATTGTGCGAATCGGATCTACCAAAGTATTTTTGGGTTGAAGCAATAAATACTTCATGTTATATCTTAAATCGTGCTTTAGTTAGATCCATCTTAAAGAAAACACCTTACGAGTTGATAAAAAGTAAGAAACCTAATATAAGTTATTTTCATGTTTTCGGTTGTCGATGCTTTATTTTGAACAATGGAAAGGACAATCTAAGTAAATTTAGTGCTAAATCAGATGAGGGGATCTTCTTAGGTTATTCCTCATCTAGTAGAGCATACAGGGTCTTCAACAAGAGAACTCTCGTTGTTGAAGAATCCATTCATGTTGTTTTTGATGAAACTAATGGAGATTCTTCTAGAAAAGAAGAAGATGGTGATGTAGGTATACTTGAAGACCAAATGAAGGAACTCTCCACTCAAGACAAACAACATGAGGATGAGATCAAAGAAGATACAAATCAGCGAGATGAAGAAGATCAACCTCCTTCAAGAAATCAAGATCTTCCCAAAGAATGGAGGTATGCACATGGTCATCCAAAGGATCTAATCCTTGGTGATCCTTCACAAGGTATAAGAACTAGATCCTCTTTAAGAAACACTAGTAATTATCTTGCTTTCGTTTCACAAATAGAGCCTAAATCACTAGAAGAAGCTGAAAAAGATGATAATTGGATGAATGCTATGCAAGAGGAATTAAACCAATTCGAAAGAAATGAAGTTTGGACTCTAATGAAAAGACCCCCTAATGTTTCAATCATAGGCACCAAGTGGGTGTATAGAAATAAACTAGATGAAGATGGAATAGTAATAAGAAACAAAGCTAGGCTAGTGGCCAAAGGATATAATCAGGAGGAAGGAATAGATTTTGATGAAACTTTTGCTCCTGTTGCTAGGTTAGAGGCTATTAGACTACTTTTAGCATATGCATGCTTCATGGATTTTAAACTCTATCAAATGGATGTAAAAAGTGCATTTTTAAATGGTTATATAATGGAGGAAGTTTATGTAGGACAACCTCCAGGTTTTGAAAATCACTTACATCCAGATTATGTGTATAAATTGCATAAAGCATTGTATGGCCTTAAGCAAGCCCCTAGGGCATGGTATGAAAGATTAAGTAATTTTCTAATTGAAAACAAATTTAAGAGAGGAAATGTAGACAAAACCCTCTTTATTAAAAGAAAAGGAAATGACTTATTGCTTGTACAAATTTATGTGGATGATATAATTTTTGGTGCTACTAATGACAGTCTTTGTCAAGAGTTTGCCAAGCTTATGCAGGGAGAATTTGAAATGAGCATGATGGGTGAGCTCAACTTCTTCCTTGGGCTACAAATAAAACAATCAGAGGAGGGCATCTTCATCAGTCAGTCCAAATACATCAAGGAAATGTTGGAAAAATTCAAGATGAAGGATGCAAAGGAAATCAGCACACCCATGGGCTCAAGTTGCAAGCTTGACAAAGATGAAAAAGGTAAAAGTATAGACTGCAAATTGTACAGAGGTATGATAGGCTCTCTACTTTACCTTACTGCTAGTAGACCAGATATATTATTCAGTGTTTGTATGTGTGCTAGATACCAAGCATGTCCTAAGGAATCACACTTGCAAGCTGTTAAGAGAATTTTTAGATATCTAGTAGGGACATCTAATGTAGGCTTATGGTATTCTAAACAATCTGACATAAATTTAATTGCTTATTCCGATGCTGATTTTGCTGGGTGCAAACTCGACAGAAAAAGCACAAGTGGCACATGTCAATTCTTGGGTGCCAATTTGGTTTCTTGGTTTAGCAAGAAACAAAATTCAGTTGCCTTGTCCACAGCTGAGGCTGAGTACATTGCAGCTGGAAGCTGTTGTGCCCAAGTTCTTTGGATTAAGCAACAACTTGAAGATTTCGGTATCAAAATGGATAATGTACCAATTAAATGTGATAATACAAGTGCAATTAATTTAACAAAAAATCCTGTCCAACACTCTAAGTCAAAGCATATAGAGATTAGGCATCACTTTATTAGGGATCATGTGCTGAAAAATGATGTGATGATTGAATATGTATGTACTGAAAATCAATTGGCTGATATCTTTACAAAGCCCCTTTGTAAAGAAAGATTCAACTTCTTAAGGAATGCTTTGAGCTTGTATAATCCTAGCAAATGAATTGAACTTGTATTGCATTGTTTTGCTGCGCAAACTAGTAATCAACCTCAAGGTAAACATAAGTGAAAACATGAATTCATGTAAGCTAAATGACGAACTGTTTGACTTTCCGGAGGATGGTTACCCTCCCTTGGACTCTTCATGGAGATATTTTCAGAGCCTATTTCATAGGTATTCGAAATTTGGTCAAACATTCCTCATTTCAATATTAATAATTCAAAAATTATTATCAAATTATTATAGGATGTATCATTAAGGGGGAGGATCACAAACAAATTCACTCTAAGTTTATCAAAAGAGATCATGTTGATTAGGGTGATTAAACAAAAATTGGGAGAAGATAGAATTTAGTCTGAAATTTTTCAGTGCCGGAGACGTCTCCGGCAAATCGCAGAGACGTCCCCCCAGGGGAGACGTCTCGCCTTAGTCGTGGAGACGTCTCGGGGACCGAATGAGGGCTTTTAAAATAGGTCGAAATAGCTCGAGCCGACCCGAGCTTTCTCCTTCATCCCCGACCAAAACGAAAAACCCTAGCCTCCATTTGCTCTCCACCTCAAACCCTAGCCTCCGTTTGCTCTCCATCACAAACCCTAGCATCCATGGCACCAAAGAAGGCTAGGATGACCCGTGGAAGGCGACCTAGGGCAGCGGCCGACGGTGAGGAACGGCGGGAAGAACCCTCCGCGCCGTCTCCTCCGGTTGCTCTGCCAACCATGACTATTTCCTATGCAAATCGCACAGTCACGACCGGAAGGTACATAGATTTCTCATTTTTAGATCATGAGGGGTTCTCTATTGGAGAGAGACTCCGAGCCCAAGGGTGGGAGCACTTTTGTACCCTCAATACCTCGACCTACCCCGGCCTAGTTAGAGAACTTTTTAGCAATATGGCCTTAGGGGACATAGGGTACACTGCATATGTCCGAGGGACATTAGTAGAAGTCAATGAAGATGTCCTATCCACTGTCTTACAAATTCCTAAGGACGGTGAGGCTCCAACCTCACATCCCCAAAGGGAATCAGCCCTAAATCTACTTTTAGGAAGAGAGGACTGCGGCCCTCTTGATGTTGTCAATTCCCAGGACCTAAATGCAGAGATGAGACTTCTTTTAAGTATTGTCAACCGGGTCCTATTTCCCAAAACCGGTCGCTTCGATTTTGTTTCGGAGCGAGATTTAGTTATAATGCACCATATCCTACTAGGGATACCCCTAAACCTCCCTAGACTTATGCTAAACTACATTGCCCTATGTCATAGGTATTCTAGGTTTAGTTTACCCTACGGCATGATCTTTACCTTAGTTTTCAAACACTTCAAAGTTCCCATTCCAACAAATGAACCTGCAAAGCCCTTGAGAAAAACCGACTATTATAATGAGGGCACAATGAGAAGAATGGAATTTCATAAGATAGATGGGTCGTGGGTGAAGGTACCAAAGAGAAAAGCCCAAATCCTAGAGCCCGAGAACCCACATCATGAGTCTGACCATCACTCTCCTCCACCTAGCCACTTGGATATCCCTGATATACCCTCCAGCTCAGCTGGACCTTCCACATCCATGCCACCACCTCCTCCAGTTAGTGGGCCCTCCTTCCTGTCAGAGGATCAGATGCGCACCTTAGCATCTGCCATTTGCCAGCAGATGAGGGAGGAGATGAGATCCATGATTTCTACAGAGTTGGCCCCCATCAGAGCTTCACATGAAGGGCTTCTACAAGAGATGAAGGATATTAGAAGTCAAATTGAAGCTACAACACAAGAAATAATGGGTGTGGGTGCCACCCAAACCATCAGATCAATAGAGCTCAAGGACAGCTTGAGGAGCATTTCCAAGAGTCTCAAAGAGCTGACAAAACCAGATGGCAACGTGGGCACCTTGGTTGCCCAACTCAGAGGAAGAATTGAAATGGCAACCATAGAGTTTGAAGCACTTGTGGCAGGTTTCCACAAGTCACAGGGAGATCAATTTAAGACCCTCATGGATTCCATCAATGCATTCATAGATGCAGCTTGTAAGGTTTATGAACAAAATACAGCTGGTAGGGCCCATGAGCAACGTCGCCGATGAGGGACATTTTGCAGGCTCTTCTTTTTGTAAATCCTAGGCTGTTTTGAAACACTTTTTGTATTAGAAATCAATACTTGTAATGATTTCTTCTTTTGACTATGTACTGACTTCGAAGATTTACAATGACATATGAATGACATACAATTTCTTTTGCAACCCTGTGTACATTTCCAACTCTGTATATGTAAATATGAATGTGCCTCTTGATGTGTCATAAGAATCTCATAACATACATTATGTATTCAAATTTGGCACAACTTATCAAAGCATATGAAACAGGGGGAGCACAACCTGAATATCAAAGGGGGAGTAAAATGAATGCTGAACTCTTTAATAAAGATAACTTGAATATCCTTGAGTGGTTAATTATATTATACTATGAATTGAGTTTTAAGCACCTAATGATAATTTGTCCCCTTCATTGTTGATGACAAAAAGGGGGAGTAGATATTGAATATGGAGATATTGAAAGGGGGAGTAGATATAATTGAAAGGGGGAGTAGATATATAGAAAGAACCAATATGGATATTGAATATGGAATGCAAAATTTATAATCATACTCCAAAGTTGATTTAGAAAAGATAAAATTGAAGAATATTGACTTGATTCAAATTCAGCATCAATATTTCATTTTAACTTGATTCAAATTCAGTTGATATGCTAAAATTGCTTAAGAGCTATAAAGTTCAATCCCATGCAATTATGCACACTGTATCTAGCTCTAATCAAAACATTATACTTGTACATCTGATCAAATACTGTGTATATGTTTAAACTTCAAATTTTTGCATATACTCAGTGTTTTGTCATCATCAAAAAGGGGGAGATTGTTGACCCCCTAATGGATTTTGATGAATACAAAACACTAGAGTATAATTCCATTTATCTTAACAATTTAATTGAGGAATTCATGTGATTAATTGAGAATATTGTTAAGAAATGTCTAGGCAAGTTCCCATAATTTTTATGAATTTATTGAAGAATATTTTGAGTTAAAGAAAACAGATCAGGGACAGCCGAGACGTCTCCGGATAGTTTCAGAGACGTCTCTGGCACAAACAGGAAGAACTGGGACACTTGGAGACGTCCCCGGCACCTGCCGAGTCGTCCCCGCGCTAGCGGAGTCGACTCTCTCAGTAGCGGAGTCGACTCTCTCAGTGGCGGCAGAAAGGCAATTTTCAAGAGATATGCGCGAGACGTCCCCACTGTACGCGGAGTCGTCCCGCAAGTAAAAAGGAGACTTCCCGAGTCGTCCCCAAGATAGCGGAGACGGCTCTCTCAGGGTTTTCCAGAGAATGGTTTTTTTGGTGATAAGGAAGCGGAGTCGACCCTGAGACAGCGGAGTCGTCCCCATGCATAAAGTACAAACAAGCCGAGACGTCCCCTTAAAGTGCCGAGTCGACCCCAGACAACGTAAAAAGTAAAATCTTGTAGCCGAGACGTCTCTCGTTGAAGCGGAGACGTCCCCGGAGCGCCTGGGACGCGACTGACAGCTTTTCAGGTTTGGTTTGAATTTCAAATCCTTTTTACTTTGTCTCTAACGGCTATATTTGCTTTTTTGGGCTATAAAAGGGACCTCTTAAGTGCTTCTCAACAACTCTTCACCAACCCAAAGCTAGATCATTCAAGAGAGAAGTAAGAAAGAAAAGTTCAAGGGAGTGAGTGCATTCAAGTGAAGAAATCAAGTGTTTTCAAGCTTCCCAAGTGATTTCAAGCTCAACCTCTCTCGTACGCTCGGGATTCAAAGCTCACACTCAACCCTACGCGGTCCACATCGGAAGAATCAACATTTCTCACGCTTCCAACGGCAAAAGGATTCTTCCGGGTTCTATTGTTCATAATTGTCATATTTGCTTTTTAGAGCTTTACTTTTCCTTTGTAAACTCTTTCATTGTGGTGCTTGTTCCAGTCAAGGGACTTGGAACAAGGGAAAGGCGTCCCAAGCCTAAGTGAAATTGGGGGTTTTAGGGTTTGTTGTGAGCCCGGTGTAAAACAACGAGTTGGGTAGTGAACTCGCAAAACTACCGTACTGTAATCTTGGATTATAGTGAAAATTCCCAAAGGTGATTTGGGGAGTGGATGTAGGAGCAGTGGAAGCTCCGAACCACTATAAAACATTGTGTTTGCGATTGACCTTTCTTATTCCTCTTTCTTTACTTTAGTGCATATATTCGTGTGTTTTATTTTTAATTAGTCAAAAGCTTTTAAAACACCCAATTCACCCCCCTCTTGGGTGACCATCTCTGGGCAACAGCTCTGATACCACTTGTTGCCCAAGATGACAACCCAAGAGGGGGGGTGAATTGAGTTTTCTAAAAATTGTGTTTCCTAATTTTTTACTTTAAATTGAATGTAGCGGAATGATAAGATGTTACTTACTTAAGCTCTAGGTAATTATAAGTAATGCAGTGACAAACTAAGCTAGAGCAATTATACTATGGCTTTAGAACGCAATTGATCCTAAATTAACTTATAGTTGTATGATCAATTTAATCTATGTAAATTGTAAGAATAGAGTGAAAGCTAAGAAAGTTCTAAACAATCTCTTATACTCAATTAAGAAATAAAGCTAGAGATATTACACAGTCAAGTATGTATGTAAGGCATGAAATGCAAGAAATAAGGCATCACAAACACAAAGATATATAGTGGTTCGGTGCACCCCAGCACCTACATCCACTCTCCAAGACCTCTTGGAAATTTCACTATAATCCTTCAGATTACAGTCGGTTGTTTTACAAGCTTACAACCCAACTTGTTGTTTTGCGAGATCACAACGAACTCGGTCGGTTTTCACAGGCTCACCGACTAGAACCAACCGATTGTTTTCACGGGCTCACAATCCAACCCAGTTGGTTTTCCCAAAGGCTCACCAACCACAACCTTACAATGATTGTTTTTCGGGTTCACAATCAACCCAGTTGGTTTTCCCAAAGGCTCACCAACCACAACCTTACAACGTTGGTTTTTTCCTTAGGCTCACCAACAAACCTTAACCCCTTGATTCAATCCCTTGATTGAATCAAGTTACAAGATATTTAGAGCAAGAGTTTAAATCAAGTACAAGCTTCTCAAATAAGCGAATATAGCAAATATAAACAAGTAAAGTAAAGGAAAGAAGCCCTCAAACAAATTTGTAGATGGAGGAACTCGGCTTCTTCTTTACTTGACCCTCTTCTGATTTTGCACGAAGTAGAGGATCACCGAGGCAGCACACGGATGGAGAGGAAGCTTTGGGATTCACTTGGATGCTCTTCTTCTCTCTATTTTACTTTGAATGGCCCTTTTGTGCTTATGGGAGATTTTCCGTGTAATCTCTTTGAAATCTTTTCCCTAAATGTTCTCTCCCACTTCCATACCCTCTTTCCCTAGCTCTCCTCTTGATTTTATAGCTTTAGAGGGAGTGGAAACAAAAATCTAGCCGTTAGAGACAAAAATAGAGCCGTTGGAATCAAGAAAAAACTAGCCGTTATGCCTCCCAGCGTGCTGGAGTCGACTCGGCTGAAGTAGGAGTCGACTCGGCTGAAACAGGAGTCACTTGTGAATAGTAGTCTGTCGGCACTGTAGCTGGGAGTCGGCTCCGCACTGTAGCACTGAAGTTGGAGTCGACTCGAGATCACTGTAGCGCTGAAAATCAACTTTCTGTTTTTTTGTTTGTTCTCAGTCGGAGTCGACTCGTAGAGTATCGGAGTCGACTCGAGCACTGTTTCTTGAAACTCTAGAGTGCCAGAGTCGACTCTAAACTTTTCGGAGTCGACTCGAGGACTATTCTTTTGAATCTTTCTTTGAATTTGCTCCTTCAACTTGAATCCTTTGAACTTGAAACTTGGGCCAATGAAGTGAAGCTTTCTTTCAACTTTTTTTTGAGAGCTTTTGAGGCCTTCTTGTATTTTTCCAACTTGCTATGTTCCTTGCAAAATAAATTATCTTTCTTCTTGCAACACAAACATTAGTAATTATACTTCAAGGTTTTGTGATCATCAAAATCAATCTTTAACTCAATCTTTGGGTCATCATGCACGTTGCCGAGGGTTTCATTCATGCCCACAATGATGGCAAGTTTGAGCTACTATTTACACCAAATCTTAAGAACTTAGATGGTGGTCATAAACAGGTGCCACATGGATGAGGTTAAGGACTAGAATGATGGAAGTCATATGATCCCTATTAGACCTAATAAGACTCAGCTATGATAGACTGGCCATGATAAGTGTAGAAATGCAATCGAAGGAACAGGACTCGGCTATGATAGAGAAAACATGATGAGTTTGGAGACACAAGTCGAAGGAAGTTAACTTTATTTTGGAATGGGATATGGCTCGAGAATATGTTGTACATGAAGTTCATGGAATCATGGAGGAAACATTCGAAATCACTAAGAATTGTGATAAGCCAACATGGACAGTTACAGGAACTCAATGGTTATTCAACAGTTTTAGTTATGTGTATAAATAATAGAATGTAATTTGAATAAAAGATCATTTTGCCAATCAATGAAACCAATTTATCTTCAAGTTATTTTTACATTTATCTTTAAATGCTTTGCTTTAGTTTTCAAGTAAGGACTCTAATTTGCTAGCAGGAGTAGTAGTAGAGTACTTTGATTGTAGCTCTAGCTATACCCTATCTTTTGTTCTTCCAAATAGATGGTATGACAATAGCGAAGGTCTTTGAAGGTCAAGACATCTAGATCCATACTACTCTTATTATCATCCTTTCATTATCGCCTTTCCGGCTAATTTGACACCAATGACACACCCGTTCATCTACCCTTACCTAGCCATTAGACTTTTTACCACTCTTTGCTACCATTTTGATGAGACAAAAAGATGCCAACAAGTTTTCTAGCATTCTTATCTCTCTCTCCAATACTCGCGAACAATATTCTTTTGTACATATCCAATACAATAATGTTGGTTTCATTATATTTAATTATAAGTTTATCTCGTATATAGAACAAGAGACCACATGAATAATATTCTATTGTACATATCCAATACAATAATGTTGGTCTCATTTTATCTAGTTTTAATATATTTTTCTTATACTTGGAATCCAAGAAAAATCTTTCATACAAATTCACTACAACAATGTCAATCTTATTCTGTCTAGTTATAATATATTTCTTTTTTATTTGGAAACATAAAATATCTTTTGCACAATTGCCTGGTTGTAGTATGCAAGATCATGAAGTAAAACTTGGTATCACTTTACTAATAATTGCACCATTTGCAAAAAAATTTGCAAGGGTGCTTCGATCTGGCAATACATAGGGCCTTAGAACTATATGATCTTATATGATGGTTCATCATCAGCAGCATATTGTGGCATTTCTTGGCAAAGGTTTGCAATTTAAATTGTGTCTTCCTTCTCAAGTTGGCAAGTGAAGTCTGTGTACAACCACAAACACGTGAAACATCAATCTCAAATTGCCACTCCAAGAATTGTGCTATGAATAAATCTGATCAAAGCCACATACCACTTGGCTACACTTCAACCTCACTATGATATTATATAGAACGGCATGTTATCTAGAGTAGAATTACCACACTGGCCCAAAATCTAGAACAAATACCAAACACAAAAAATATTTGTAGAGAATTACGAGAAAAAAATAATAGTGGAAGAAAATATTTGGGAGAGAAAAATATATTTATTCAAAAGAAAACAAAGGCCAAATCAATGAGTTTGGCTCTCCCTCACAAAGAAGCCTCTCGTCTCTCCAAGAAGCTTCACCTCACCAAAAAGAATTCTCTCCTTTACCATAAAAAGACGTCTCACCAAACTCTCCCTCAACTCTTCATGGGACTTTCTCCCACTATTTATAAAACCACAATCTCTCTTCCACTACTCGACAAAACCATCACTATCCCACTCCGACTAAAAAAACAAATTCAAAACACAAAGTTACAGTACCCAAGCGAATGGGTGTGTGTTTTGCACTCTAGATTTAATTTTCATGCTCTCTCATGGCCCTTTTGCCGAACAGCTCGTGTGCATCAAATATGGGTGACTGGGGTGGTAGCATGATGGAGGGTTCCTCATCGAACATGGGTGACTGGGTGGTAGCATGATGGAGGGTTCCTCCGGTGGTGATGGAAGCTATGGACCGCCATGATCTTGGGAGGATGACCTGACATGGGCAAAGGGTGTGCAGGGTCTCCCGCAGCCGCTAGCGGGGACGAACTATAGGATCTCCAAGGAGCTAGATAACCTTTCGAGGCATTTCACAGAGGTGCTTGAGTTGCCGAAGGACCAAATTGAAACCTCCAAGTAGTGCTGAGAGAAGTTAGCTGTGATAACGCCGAGCTTGGGGAGTCGAGCGCCGGCGGAGTGGGTTGCTCGAGTGTTGAAATGGAGAGGAAAACTTTAGTATGAGGTCGAATCCTTTTCTCTTACTAAAGACCATTTCATCTTCTGATTTAGAACGGAGGAGGATCGAATGCTGCCCTTGTGGGCGGTCCTTGGCTAGTAGCCGAGCAAATCCTAGCGATGGAACCATGGATCCCAAACTTCATCCCCAGGATGGACTGGCTGATTGAAATCCTTATAAGGGTATGATCTATGGTTTTTTGGCAACCCTTTGTCTATAAGAATATCACTCTACTTTGCTTTCAATGCAGCATGATAGGGCATCAAGAGGACACCTCAAGTTCCCTCCGAGATCGTTGACCGACTCGGACGGCTAGTAGAATCCGACAAAGGTGGCATTGTGTCGATTGCCGGAGAAGAAGGGAGAGACAGGCAAGAAAATGGTGATTGGGTCTAGTACTTGGTTCAACCCATTGTTGGACTTGGGCTCGCCAAAGGGGCCTAAATCGGTCGGGTCGAAAATCCTTATGGCGGAGGCCAGCTCAGGCCTGACTCAGCTAAAGAGGCCCAAAAGCCCACCCAAGGTACAGGTGGGTCGCTCGCAGGATCCCTCCAAGTTGGGCTCTTTGTGTGTGGGCCCGGGGGGACTAAGGCTTCAATTTCAACCAGTGAACTGCCTCCCTCATCGAAGAAGATGGGGCCACGAAGGAGGGTGGATCTGGCAACAGCCGCTCAGAATCTACAATGGGTGATGGAATAACAACTGGGTTTGTATTATCCTAATCCCTCCTGCATTTGGTACTGAAGAAGTTGAACAATTCTTTTCTAATAACTAGGGGTGCAAATAGGTCGGTCGGACCGGGTCACGAGTGATCTCGACCCAACCCAATAGAAGATCAGGTCGAGTTAGGTTGGGTCCATGGCTAAAATTTCTGACCTAATATCTCATTCAGGTTGAGTTAGGTCTATGTATAACCTGATCCCAACCCAAAAAATTCAGATCTGGGTCGGGTCTACGTCGGGTCCGAGTCAGATCTCTATGCTTGTTATTCCCTATACTTGATTTCTTTTGCAATGAATAAAAATTACCGAAAGCAGATTATGTAGGACCATAGAAGTGAAAGTGCCTAAGTATCAAGAATTGATGCCATTACAAACTAACCTAATTATGATAGGCTTAACCTTGTTAGCTTCAAGAAAAATTTTCTATTCATATATGCAATACTTTTTTTGAGTAGGAAAGAATTGCATCCATGCTAATCATTTTTACTCAACAGTGATATCCTCCCAATTTGTCAGAATTTATCTACTACTATTTTTTCTTCTAGACATATTATTAGAAAAGCATACTTAGGCCAAAATAAGGAATATAGTTTTGATAATAACATATGACAAATTCAACAGCTACAAAGGACTCATCATGAGCCCATCTTCTTCCACATGACAAAATTAATTTTCTTTTTAGGAATATATTTTGCTTTCATTAGTTTGAACTTTCTTTTTAGGAGAATAATTTTTCCATTTAATATAACCAACCTAAGCCTTAATATAAAATTCATACCATTCGATAGTACAAAAAAGTTAATCTCTTCCATCCCACTCTTCCATTCCAAATGGAGTGTTAGAGATCCTTAAGCACTCCTGTGGGCCCTAACAGTGTACCAAGTTCGGTCGAATTGGGTCGGGTCATAGGGTAGAAAATCCAAAATTGTCCCAAATATCATACGGGTTGGGTCGGGTCGGGTCATGTCAGAATTTAGTAAACCCGGACTCGACATAGAAAATAAAACGGGTCCAATTTTAGAACTCGACCCAACCACATGGGTCCTTTAAATCGAGTTGGACCCGACCCATTTGCAACCTTACTAATAACAGTTTCATCCTCCATATTATTTCCATCATCATCTTTATGGAAGTAAATTCCATTCCTTCTCCTAATAATTGTGGCTTGATGAAAAAACTTTGCATTCCCATCATCCTCCTTGAGCCATTTAATTCTTGGTTTTTGTCTCCACACAGTTTCTTGTTGGTACACAACAGAGAGATGTTGAGCAAGACTAGATCGAAAAATGGATAAATCCTCATTAGGAAGACCTCCCTCATCACACTCCTTGCCTTGTAGCTCCAAAATCACTTTTTCAACATCCTCTAGTCTTCTAAATAATATCTCCCACTACCATTCTATTCCATGATCTCAACCTTCTTTTAGTGAGCTCCCACCTTCTAGTCATGCGGTACATATCATTCCCTCTAACAGGATTATTCCACATACTACGAACAATGTTCCAAGGTTGGAGGTAACACAGCCACAATTTTTCAAATTTAAAAGGAGATTTGCATACCTTCTAATGCCAAGTCTAACTCATATGTCTCCTTACGATCTTACCATGTAAAAAAACAAAACCCTTTCAAGTGGCTTTTACGATTCTGGTCCATAAATGAAAAGAAATATTTCCTGCAAATTCGTCACATGTATGTCCTTATTACATTTCACAAACACCTAGATTTTGTTTCCTATACAACTAAATGGAGATTTATCAACCAGCAAATCAAAGATATATTATCCATTCAGCATATAGAGACATGCGGGCATGGCATCCTTACAATCTCATCACAATAGACACTTAGGGGTATGGAATCATTTGGATGATATGTGTAATGGCCTGGTTCCATTGAACTAGTTTGGGTCGATTGAGAGGGCCCAAACCAGACCCTTCCTTTTTATTTTTTGCTAAAACGGATGATTCATACAGTTCTAATATGGATCCATCTAACAAGATCAGAAAACCACAAGTTCCGGAGCGCTCTAGGCAATTCTCCTTTCCAACCCATAGGTTACCTCTGGAATGACTGGCCACATACGAAGCCACCCAGTTGGTGGCTGATGACCCAAAGATTGATTTAAAGATTGATTTTGATAATCACAAAACCTTGAAGTATAAATACTAATGTTTGTGTTGCAAGAAGAAAGATTATTTATTTTGCAAGGAACATAGCAAGTTGGAAGAACACAAGAAGGCCTCCAAAGCTCTCAAGTTGGAAGAAAGCTACAATTTATTGGCCCAAAGTTTAAAGTTCAAAGGATTCAAATTGGAGGAGTAAAATCAAAAGAAAAATTCAAAAGAACAGTCTTCGAGTCGACTCCAGTGGAATTCGAGTCGACTCCGGAGAAGTATGAGTCGACTCCGGAGAAGTTTGAGTCGACTCCTAGGAGTCACAGGCAGAAAAGTCAGAGAGCAGTTTTTGGGTCTGAGATTCGAGTCGACTCCAGTGGAACGCGAGTCGACTCCGATGGTTGGCAAGTCGACTCCAAAGAAAGTGAGAGTCGACTCTCAGAGGAACACAAGGAAAAAGACAGAAGACCAATTTACTGACTCTGAGATTCGAGTCGACTCTCGCAATACGCGAGTCGACTCCTAGACACCGCAACCCAAAGACAGAAGACGGTATTTTCGTCTCTGAGAGGCGAGTCGACTCCAAGACAGTTCGAGTCGACTCCAAGGCAGCGCGACCCCAAAATATAGAGGATCAGTTTTCGGGCTCTGAGAGCCGAGTCGACTCCAAGAGAATCCGAGTCGACTCGAGGAAGAAAATCAGAAAGTATGTCCTCTGGATTCATGGGATGAGCCGACTCCGAAGATGCCAAGTCAGCTCCAGATGTTGGCGAGTCGACTCCGGGTTAAGTCGAGTCGACTCCCAGTCAAGGCATGCACTTTAATTCAAATTTGGAACAGTGGCCGAGTCGTCTCCAGTAAAGCACGAGCCGACTCCTGCAACAGGCGAGTCGACTCCTGATCGCGCGAGTCGACTCCGATCCCAACGGTAATATTGTCAGGAAGTGCAGACTGTGTCCAACGGCTCTATTTTTGTCTCTAATGGCTAGATTCTTGTTTCCACGCCATCAAAAGCTATAAAAACAAGAGGAGAGCTAGGAGAGAAGGTATGGAAGTGGGAGAAAACATTTAGGAAAGAGATTACAAGGAAAATCTCCCATAAGCACAAAAAGGGCCATCCAAAGAGAAATAGAGAGAAGAAGAGCTTCCAAGTGAATCCCAAAGCTTCCTCTCCATCAGTGTGCTGCCTCGGTGATCCTCTACTTCGTGCCAAATCAGAAGAGGGTCAAGTAAAGAAGAAGTCGAGCTCCTTCATCTTCAAAACACGTTTGAGGACTTCACTTTACTCTATTTGTTTATATTGTTACATTTGCTTGTTTAAGAAGCTTTGATTTGTTTTAAACTTTGTTTTATTATCTTGTAACTTGATTCAATCACGAGATTGAATCAAGGGGTTAAGGTTTGTTGGTGAGCCAAAGGGAAAACCAACGGTGTAAGGTTTGTTGGTGAGCCAAAAGGAAAACCAACGGAGATAGGTTTGTTGGTGAGCCGAGGGTAAAACCAACGTGTAAGGGTTTGATTGTGATCCCGGGAAAACAATCGGAGTGGTTCTAGTCGGTGAGCCTGGAAAAACCGACCGAGTTCGTTGTGACCTCGTAAAACAACAAGTTGGGTTGTGAGCTTGTAAAACAACCGGCTGTAATCTGTAGGATTATAGTGAAATTCCCAAGAAGTCTTGGGGAGTGGATGTAGGTGCTGGGGTGCACCGAACCACTATATGTTTGTTTGTGTTTGTAATGCTTCTGCTTATTGTCTAACCAACACACTCACTTACTTAGATAAACTGCTTGCTTAACTCTTATCTGCACATCCTTTAGTTGCAAGCATATTTAATCAAGTCACATTCTATACATCAAACTGTTGCTAAGTTTGACTTTCACTGCGCATATTTACAACTTAGCATAATTAATCAAAAAGTACTAGAAGTAGCTTAAAAGTTTTAAAAGACCCAATTCACCCCCCCTCTTGGGTTGTATCTACTGGGCAACAAGTGGTATCAGAGCAGGTGCTCTAAGTTTAATCATTGATCTCACGATCAAGAGCCAAAGATCATGACAACTCAAATAGATAGTTTTCTAGGAGAAGGACAATCAATTAATACACCTCCACTATTTAATGGCATAAACTATACACATTGGAAAATACGCATGCGCATCTTTATTCAATCACAAAACTATTACTTATGAAAAATCATAATAAATGATCTTCACATACTCTCTCAAACTTTTAATGAAAAGGACTTAGCACAATTGAATGCTGATGCTATGAACATATTATATTGTGCTATTCAAGAAACAAAGTTTAATGAAATTTCTGCATGCTTATCTGCTAAGGAGATCTGGGATACTTTAGAAAATATTTATGATAAATCTCAGACTAGCTCACATGTGCTTCAAATATATACTAACAATGAGACTGCAGAAAAGGGTGTTGAATCTCCCTCAGTCGAGTCGACTCCAAGTATCTCAGAGTCGACTCTCAAGTTCACCGAGTTGACTCCAATAAGGTCCGAGTCGACTCCGAGGCAAATCAGCTTCCTAAAGACAAAGAAGAAAAGGAAGCAAGAAGAAAGGAAGAAAGAGATAAAAAGGAAGAAAGCCTTGACCAAGAAAGAGTCAAGCCAGAAAATAAAAGTTAGGAGCAACAATGATGATATTAGCTCCAAGAAACTACAAGAGGTAACTGACTTGTGCTTTATGGCACAAGAAGACAAGGTAAAAACTGAATCTACTCTTACATCAAATAATTTTCAAGAAGAATTTTCTTATGATGAATTATTAAATGCTTTTCATGATTTGTATGGTGAATGTAGAAAATTAGCTGTAAAGAATAAAAATCTTAAGAAACTAAATCTAAAAATTTCAAAAGAAAGAAATTCTAATGATGAAATACAAGAGAAACTAAATTCTGAAAATGAATGCTTAAGGTCATTTTCAGAAGAATTGATTCAGAAAAATCATAGCTTAATTAAAGAAAATCAAAACTTAAGCGAAGAAATTAATCAATTAAAATCTTGCATTAACAAATTCACCGTAAGCTCAGAAAGATTAAAAATGATGTTTGAAAGCCAACATGCTGATTTTGATAAATCAAAATTTAGCTTGACTCCTTCACTTAGCCATAAATCTCTAGAGAAAAAGGTTATCAATT
Organism: Phoenix dactylifera; assembly: GCF_009389715.1. Lineage (NCBI taxonomy): Eukaryota > Viridiplantae > Streptophyta > Magnoliopsida > Arecales > Arecaceae > Phoenix > Phoenix dactylifera. The sequence continues at coordinate 188,206 of NW_024067837.1, read as the reverse complement.
TACCAAGCAAACCATTAAATAAGATAACTTATTTCAAAAATGAAAAGGATGGGAATAACAACTTTACCTATCGTTCTAGTATAATTAAATCAAATGGTAAAGTTATTACTATTAAACAGATATGGGTTCCAAAAGGAACCATATGTCCTAACTCTCAAGGACTCAAGCAAGCTTGGGTACCCAAAATGAGAAAATGAGGATGTACACATAGGTGTACCAAGGTACCCATGGAACATAAAGAAACTTAAAAAGTTATTAACAAAAAAAATAATAATGAAATCAGTAATTCGTGCATCTCATCATTATTTGTGCTTTAGTATTTGATATGATTTGCTAGTAGTGATTAATTTTGTGATATAGAAAATACTTTTGGAAATATAATCAAATCATTTCATTTTACTCACTAGTGGATAAGGTGCTAAATGATTAATCAACTTATTAAGAATAACTCTATGAATTCTCTATATGCTTGATTGAGAGTTTTTATCTATGGCATTATTGTTTATTGATCATAGATATGATAATGTGTACTTGGTATGCTTTTGAATATATGCACTATGAATACCAAGATTAAAGAAACCATATTTGGCATATGAAATCAGCTCATGCTAGTATGTACTTAATCTCAAAAGACCTTGCCATAGGCTTACTTAGATTATCCTCTTAAAGGTCAAAGTTTTACTATGCATGCTAACTAAGGAAACAAACAAAAATAATTTCTAAATCTAGAGATGTTGTTTCCAACACTAATTTTTCAAAAGCTTACATTAGCCTTGTTCTTGGCTCTCAAATTAAAATATTTTCTGCATTGGCACAAACTCACAAAAAGCGATCAAATGATAAAGGTTTGCAAACTATGAAATCATGGCATAGTAATTGAAAACCAATTTTGTGTTAAGTTGTGCACAGAAAAATAATATTTTCAGCACCAAGGACACCTTAAGTAAAATAGGATTAATAGAATTCTTGAAGAAATGAAAAAGACAATTGTGTATGATAGTCATCTACTTAAATGATTTTTTTAAAAAAAAAGCTATCATCACTGCTTGTCATACATATGATTTCTATTAGATCTATTTTTGATGAAAACTTCTTTTGATCTTCTGAAAAATGGAAAATGAACCATTGCATATCTTTCATATTTTTCAGTCGTACATGTTATGCTTGATATGTTCTTATGAAAAATAATGCCAAATCTGATAGAGATATGTCTATCCTTGGATATCATTCATCAAGCAATGCATATAGAATATTCAATGAAAAGATTTTAGTTGCAAAAATATCAAGTCGTCTTATTCTCTATGAGACTAATGATTTATTGTCAAGATACTAAGATCAAATTATATATGGTTAATCTTTTACATATAACAATCTGAAAACTTGTTAATAATTATAACAAAATTGAGTTTTTCAGAAATGCACTTAATGAAGAAAAATTGATAACTACTAAAAGACTGAATCAAGAAAAGATGAAATAGATCTTGATTCTTGTATGATTAAAAGTAAAGATCACCACTATCATTTGCTTGACTCATGAGCTTTATATTCTGTCAAATGAATGTGTAGAATTCACTCCTATGTGGTTATTTTATTAAAAAGTAGATCTATGTCAAATAACCACCATATTTAAAAATTACACATTACATATATGATAAAGCAATATGTGATTTAAAACAAGCATCAAAAGCTTGATATATAAAAGCTTAGGTAACCTTGTTGATAGAAAGTAATAGTGATAAATCTATGCATCAAAAAGAAGAATCTATGATATCTTATTTGCTCAAAGTATGCATTGATGACATCATTTTTGATTCTACTAATGAAGAATTATATTGCAAAGTGAGTTTGAAATATGATGAATGAATTAACATCTTCTCTCAAACTCCAAATTAAGACAAACAGGAAAGGGGATCTTCATTGACCAACGTTAGTCCACAAGAAAACTCTTATAGAAGATTGGCATGAAGAAGGTATATCTATGACCCCATCTTGTAGAATTTGAAAAGGATGAGCAAAGTAGATCTATTGTGTTAAAGCTGTATTGAAGCATGATAGAATAATTATTTTATCATATAGCTAGTAGACCAGATTGTATGCTCATTATGTGACCTTGTGCAAGACTTCAATCTAACTTTAATTAATCATATTTTATTGATAACAAATAAATCATAATCTGAATTTTGATAGAAACAAATGTTTAAGGCAATTTGATCAAAACTTAGCTAGCATGCCTTATTGATAATTATCTTAAGCAAATAGAATCTAAGCTAAATTGATGTTGAAAATAAGAAATTAATTTGACCTTGATGAATCTTCCTATTGCTTCACATGCTTGTCCTTGAGCAGTCTTGGTTAATGAAACTATCTCTTTAGTTCAAGTGACATATGTTTGCTTATGTTTAGGCAATTTCTTGAGTAAAGTGACTCAACATTCAATTATTATCATATCTTAGGTTGAGTTACCTAGTTAAGAAATATGCTATATGAATGTTTTGTATCTTAAAGAAACTAAAGACTTTCTTTCAAGAAAGAAAAGGAGTTTGGTAATAATGCAGAATCCTTGAGCAAGAAAATGAGTAATTTCAGCTTGAAGGACACCTCCACATAAGATACAATAAACGTTCACATGCAAACAAGAGAGAGGATCTTCTTCAGCCAAAAGTTCACACATAAGAAATCTAGTTTGGCTTGAAGAGCATATAATGAATAAGTAATTCTAGATATCTCTCTCATAAATTAGCTGAGCAAAGTCAATAACTTTAAATCTTATTATGACATGATTAAAATCATTAATTGTTAACTTTTGATATCATGTCCATATATGTATTAATTGACTTATGCTTTTGGAAATTGTTTCATGGTTTGCCCAAACTAAATGATTTCTTAGCCTATATCATAACCATGAAATACACAAGTATATGCTTAAAATTTTGGATGTAAAATAACTTGTGAGAAGTTATGAATCCTTGAGCACAATGAAAATGTTGTTTGCATAATACACATCTATATGATACATAAGATTATCTCTTTATTCTACTCTTTCATGTAAATTACTTGAGAATGACAAAAAGGGAGAGAGATAAAGAAAAGAAAATGGACATTGTTCAAGAGATGAAAAATCTGAGTAAAGGCAAATACTCCAATCTTAAGGAAAAACAAAACAAGCATAGTATACTCGGAACATTTGTGAGACGTTTGGAAGAGATAAAATCTGTAACTAATTACACTCAAACAGGGAAAGTTAGAAGTGAACATTTTAACCTTTCTATATTGCTCATCATAGGGATGGTGCCAATGGGGAGGCTAGTGGTAGTACCCGGCACTATTTGACCCAACTATTCGGTGTAGGGCATATTAGGGACGACACAAGAGGGAGGCTAGTGGTAGTACCTCGTGCCCCTTCCCAACTCCACCGGATAGGGACTAAATAGAGTATAGAGCATAAGAAAGTAAAAATGAAAGACAAAGTAAATGAAATCAGTGCAAGATAACATTTAAATAGGGGGAGTTTCTTTGAAAAGAATTGATTTTGATCATTGACATGCTTGTTCTTAATATTTTCATGCATGACTTAACACACAATGTATTTTGCATGTGGCATGATGCTTTAAACTATGGGTTCTCAATGTGTTGTAATGTTCCATGATTGAATAATTTGATTGAATGTTTGAAATGCTACATAACATCTTTTGTTTGGTCTTATTGAAAAGAAAATTCAGATTTGTCATTCACAATCATCGTTAAAATCTGAAAGTTAAATAAATCTGTAAAAAGGAGAAGAGAAGGATATCTCTATTGATCCTTCAACTTGCTTAAATTTGGTATATAATGTTCTAATTCGTACCAAAACTCAACATTAAATACAAAGATTCTGTATATACTCTTATATGTTTGAAATATGCATTTTCAATTGTAATCATTTAAGATGAGCTATAATGTGGAAGATACATATCTCAAAGTATGATTTTGAAAGAAAAACAGAATTAATTTTGATGCCTTTGGTGATTGCTCCGATACGCATCCGAAACATATCATTTCTTATCTTCAAAGTATACTAATATTGGTTCAAATGATGTGTCTTTCGATGATCTTGATTGCAAACAAAAATTTCTAAATATATGATCTTATTTTGATATTAAAAGGATTTATTGTGTTTCATGTATACATTGCACAATGATCATCTATATGTTTTTCTCCCCTACATTATTAAAAACTTCCATCAATAGAGTGAATGATCTTAAAACTAGAAATATTTCAGCTCACTCAAATGATTCTAAAAGAAAGAAAATGTAAATGCGGTTGAAAGAAACTAAGCTTCAAATGAATCATTTTCTGATTGATATTTCTATACATTTTCTCTAAGATTAAGAGAAAGCATAACTTGTTCATAAAGAATTAGAAAGAGTAATTACTACAAATTTTGGAATAATACTGGATTACTCTATATTCTCGATATTACAGAATTTCAGTGTTATTCACGTTTATCACTACAATCTGAAATTCAACAATTTAAAATGATTAAAGAAGAATGCATCTTTTGAGGGGAGCTTTAGATATTCAGTATCCTATCCCAAAGACACTTTATTTTGATGCATACCTTGATTTTTATGGATTGATTTTGATGAACCTCCTTATATTACAATACTTGCTTTAATTATAAGTTTATACCTTGAGATGAGTTCTATAAAGGTTGTCTTGTCTCAAACCTTGAGTCTTATGAAAATAAGCTGAAATATATTTTTGAGATTGACAATCTTTTTGAACATTATCTTAGGATTCTAAACTCTTAAATGGAATGATCAATTGAGGGGGAGAAAGAAAATTTCAGAAGGAGAGGTCTTATGGAACTTAATTACATAAATCTATAGGAGAGGGAAAGAATACTAAATGGAAAGTGATCCTAATACTCTCCAATATGTATCATCTGAAATTTAAATCTGAAAATCTTTATGATACACCTTGAGGCGTGTTATTTGGTTAGTATATCTTATGCATCACTCATGAACCAAATTACAAATCTTAAGAGCCTCTAATTTAATAAAACAGGGGGAGAACAATGTATTAAATTTTCTTGAGTATCTCTTAGAAAATCTATTTTGAACCTCACTAATGAGTTTTAATTGGCTTGCTCTTTAGAACTTCTATTTTGTGCCAATTCATTATTTTATGTATCAAATTATGCTTATTTTCTAAAGGAATAAAAGAAAGTCTTTAAAAGAGCTCAAAGATGTATCAAAAATTGCATAAACTCATATTTTGGTATTTGTGCCCCAATGCTCTTATTATCATAAAAGAACTTTGAAGTCATTAAGAATTAATGATCCAACATGATGATATGTTTTTCCAAATATATAAGTTTTGATCTTTTACTCTGAAAATTAATTAAATTGCTCTCATGTTGATAAAATACTTAATAGATTGGGCAAAAGGTCTTAAATGAACAAGCTTTCATACTTAGTGAAGAGAGGTTAGATTTCCACTCATATTTTTCCTTGAATATCATTTGTGGTACTTCTTGAATTAATCTAAGGAAGATACCACCTACACTTGCTTAGAAAACTATCTGTGGTATCACATTCGATGTGTTCTGCTCTGAAATTGCCTTGAGTTAATCTGATTCTAATATTATTGCCTTGAGTTATATGATTCATATCCTTGCAATAATTTGACATGCAAATCAGAGTACAATAAGGAAAAGAAATATTTGAATATTCTTATCTTTGTGCTTACTGTTTCACTCTCTTTTTGATGTTGTCAAAAAGGGAGAGAAATATCTAAGTATATGCTCATAATGCTTTGTGTTTTGCATTGAACACCAACTCAGCTTAAATTGAAATATGTTGATTGTGTTAAGCTGATTAAATCTAAAGCATTATCATGAAGTATGTTTTTAAATATATATGTTTTCTACTTCATGCAACTTAGCTATGTATTACTTCTAGAACACAATATATTTTATATTGCATATACTCCAAGTTTTGTCATCATCAAAAAGGGGGAGACTGATGACCCAAAGATTGATTTAAAGATTGATTTTGATAATCACAAAACCTTGAAGTATAAATACTAATGTTTGTGTTGCAAGAAGAAAGATTATTTATTTTGCAAGGAACATAGCAAGTTGGAAGAACACAAGAAGGCCTCCAAAGCTCTCAAGTTGGAAGAAAGCTACAATTTATTGGCCCAAAGTTTAAAGTTCAAAGGATTCAAATTGGAGGAGTAAAATCAAAAGAAAAATTCAAAAGAACAGTCTTCGAGTCGACTCCAGTGGAATTCGAGTCGACTCTGGAGAAGTATGAGTCGACTCCGGAGAAGTTTGAGTCGACTCCTAGGAGTCACAGGCAGAAAAGTCAGAGAGCAGTTTTTGGGTCTGAGATTCGAGTCGACTCCAGTGGAACGCGAGTCGACTCCGATGGTTGGCAAGTCGACTCCAAAGAAAGTGAGAGTCGACTCTCAGAGGAACACAAGGAAAAAGACAGAAGACCAATTTACTGACTCTGAGATTCGAGTCGACTCCCGCAATACGCGAGTCGACTCCTAGACACCGCAACCCAAAGACAGAAGACGGTATTTTCGTCTCTGAGAGGCGAGTCGACTCCAAGACAGTTCGAGTCGACTCCAAGGCAGCGCGACCCCAAAATACAGAGGATCAGTTTTCGGGCTCTGAGAGCCGAGTCGACTCCAAGAGAATCCGAGTCGACTCGAGGAAGAAAATCAGAAAGTATGTCCTCTGGATTCATGGGATGAGCCGACTCCGAAGATGCCAAGTCAGCTCCAGATATTGGCGAGTCGACTCCGGGTTAAGTCGAGTCGACTCCCAGTCAAGGCATGCACTTTAATTCAAATTTGGAACAGTGGCCGAGTCGTCTCCAGTAAAGCACGAGCCGACTCCTGCAACAGGCGAGTCGACTCCTGATCGCGCGAGTCGACTCCGATCCCAACGGTAATATTGTCAGGAAGTGCAGACTGTGTCCAACGGCTTTATTTTTGTCTCTAACGGCTAGATTCTTGTTTCCACGCCATCAAAAGCTATAAAAACAAGAGGAGAGCTAGGGGAGAAGGTATGGAAGTGGGAGAAAACATTTAGGAAAGAGATTACAAGGGAAATCTCCCATAAGCACAAAAAGGGCCATCCAAAGAGAAATAGAGAGAAGAAGAGCTTCCAAGTGAATCCCAAAGCTTCCTCTCCATCAGTGTGCTGCCTCGGTGATCCTCTACTTCGTGCCAAATCAGAAGAGGGTCAAGTAAAGAAGAAGTCGAGCTCCTTCATCTTCAAAACTCGTTTGAGGACTTCACTTTACTCTATTTGTTTATATTGTTACATTTGCTTGTTTAAGAAGCTTTGATTTGTTTTAAACTTTGTTTTATTATCTTGTAACTTGATTCAATCACGGGATTGAATCAAGGGGTTAAGGTTTGTTGGTGAGCCAAAGGGAAAACCAACGGTGTAAGGTTTGTTGGTGAGCCAAAGGGAAAACCAACGGAGATAGGTTTGTTGGTGAGCCGAGGGTAAAACCAACGTGTAAGGGTTTGATTGTGATCCCGGAAAAACAATCGGAGTGGTTCTAGTCGGTGAGCCTGGGAAAACCGACCGAGTTCGTTGTGACCTCGTAAAACAACAAGTTGGGTTGTGAGCTTGTAAAACAACCGGCTGTAATCTGTAGGATTATAGTGAAATTCCCAAGAAGTCTTGGGGAGTGGATGTAGGTGCTGGGGTGCACCGAACCACTATATGTTTGTTTGTGTTTGTAATGCTTCTGCTTATTGTCTAACCAACACACTCACTTACTTAGATAAACTGCTTGCTTAACTCTTATCTGCACATCCTTTAGTTGCAAGCATATTTAATCAAGTCACATTCTATACATCAAACTGTTGCTAAGTTTGACTTTCACTGCGCATATTTACAACTTAGCATAATTAATCAAAAAGTACTAGAAGTAGCTTAAAAGTTTTAAAAGACCCAATTCACCCCCCCCTCTTGGGTTGTATCTACTGGGCAACAGTGGCCCCGTTAACCTCTCACCCTTCTTTTTTCCTTCATGTGAATAGAATGTGAATGGAGAGGAGTCCTACCAGGAGTCTATCTCCTCTCCCGACTTCATTGGGCGTGGGAGTCTAGGGCTTGTCGGAGCCCTAGACTTAGTCTATAAAAGGAATCCCCCTCTCCCTCTAACCATCTCGCCCCAAGCCCCGATCAACCACCGGTGAATCCCATCAAGTTTCCTTTTGGTTTGCATTGATCAGTCTCAGAGAGCCGCTGTCAATTACCTTGCCCGAATAAGGTAATCAACCTCAATGCCCCTTCCATACTCATCTCCCAGTCCCTCAACCATTGTCACGGCTAGATTGTCACTGACAGGTCGCCATATTTAGCTATGAGAGGTTCCCCTATTTTTGGTTCTTGCTTTCCTATTCTGCCTTCATCCATTGTCGGCCACTATGGTCGTTGTCCATCATGGCTTTCACCAAAGATCGAGCTCTCGGCGGTCTCCTATGACCACCCAAAAAGACTCGGTTGCCGACGAATGGACCGAGCCACTATCCGTTGTTTTGGTTGTCAGTCCTCTTTCCTTTTCTTCCACACTGCCGCTAGCCACCACCACTGTTGCCGCTGGATGCCATCATGGGCCACAACTCTCCGGCCATGTCTCTCTCATTTCCCTCTTCCTTCTCTCTCTCTCTTGCTCTCTCTCTCTCCTTTTTTTCTCTCTTCTTCACTCTTTCTCTCTTTATTTTTTCCTATTTATCTCTCTAGATATCTGACGGACCAATGGAGGGTCCAAGTAGTTATGTGGCTTTTGGTTGAGTCTAGGAGACATCCCAACCAGTATTTTGGGACTAGGTCTTGGGCTAACATTGTGCAACCATCTACTCTATCCTTTTGTAACTTTCCATCATTGACCCTATACATTTACAACTGTTTTGATGATGAGGCTTGGCTCTGTAGGTGAACAATTGTCTAGGCAAGATGGTGTTGAGCAGAACACTTTACCCCCAAGTTTATGAGGAAAGGGTCGATGTTCGCTATGTTTGAGTATGTCACTGGTAAAAGTAAGAATCCCTAGGCATGATCACCTACATGTAAACCTATTTATGCATTGCATGTTTTTGGTTTCAAGTGGCTGATTTTTATTAATAAGAAAGAGGTGATTATGTATACCTATTTATGCATGCAGGATTTAGGTGATTGCCATTACAATTATTTAATATAATGTTATATTATATTTTCTTGGTGTGAATAAGATTTAATAAATTGATAGTTAAGAAAGAGATATTTGGACTAGCCATGTTAAACTATGGATAGCCTCATCATGGGCAGAAACGTGGCAATATGGATAACCTCATCACAACCAAAAATGTGGCATTATGGATAGCTCGCCATGGGCAAAAACATGGCATTGTGGATAGCCCCACCATTGGCAGGAAGGTGGTACTTAAGATTGCCAGTGATAGGCTGGAGTATGGCTACGGTTAATCCAAAATCTAAAGATAATAATTGATTGTTTCAGATCCTATTAATGAGAAATAGATGATAAATAATATGAAATCATTGAGAATAATTGTAGTGGATTTGTGATGATACATATGCATATAGAGCAGTTTTAGTTATATAGGATGCTTAATATAAGGTTTCATGAATTATACTATTATATTGGTGCGGATATGTGGAAATTCTTACTTGGCTCTCATATCATCATTTTTTTTCTTTCAAAGTCACATAATGCATAGTCTTGACTGGGTTCGGTGTTGAGTTTGCATGATGGAGTCATTAGTTAGTTTATTTTCTTATACCAAATAAATATTTAAAAATTTTATAATTGAATAAATTTGATTATTTGATTATGATTGATTTATTTAGTTAGATTATTTGGTTATTAACAATTATATTAAAATTTTAAAAATATTAAAATTTATTTATTTTAAATTTTGTATGATTTTTAAAGCGGTTCATACGGTCGATCCAGATGGTAGGTCGGAGGCATAATAATGCGCCTATTCAGTAACATTAACTCATCGCTTTTCGTTGGATGGTCTAAAAACTTAGATTCAGACACAAATTAATTAGAACATGAGATCATATAAAGACACCATGTGAAGTTGTACCAAAAAAAACACCTTGTGATGATATTCGTACATGCCCAGTGCAATAATTTGGTCTTATTTTGTATGGTTGTAATACGGGAGACGTTGACAGAGACATTATCTATAGAAAATATGCTCTGGCTAGCCGTCTTGTACTGTTTTGTATAGATGGTAGTCTCAACTTTGATGGGATAGAAATCACCCACGTATCTTTGAATTTCATCAATTTCCATTGCACTTCAATTTACATCGGTTGATGTTATTTTATTACAGAATCATAGTTCAAAATCTTATGGTGGCAGAAGAAAATAATTAGGATTTATCTGTAACTGATCAGTTTTTCTTAGAGGCACGAGCAAATAAAATTCTTTCAACTTCAATACTAAATAGAGACATTGCCGCTTGGTTGGGTTGGGATCCTTCATATATATTATCTATCAAAGATGCAGATGTATATTAAAAATTATTTTATCCTAAAAAATTATTTATTTATATAAAAAATTAGTATTTATTCTAAAATTATTTTATTTATATAGAAAGTGACGAAAGGATCATCCGATCAAATTCACATGATCAAGCCTACCATGCCAAATATTAGGAGATTCAAGATTTAGAATAAAAAGATGATCTTTATTAGAATCTTTAGGAATTACAGTCAAATTGAATAGGACTTCATATATAAAGCTTTGTCCAACAAACTCGTTGGTACTTACAAGCTTATTCTCCTAACAATCTTATAGCCTCTAGATAGAAGAAGAGATCCACTAATGAGATTCTCCTAACATTAGGGATGAACAGCAATTCATGAAGGATTAGAGTTTTTCCAGATATCATCTTTAGGTCCACTCGTCCTTTTTCTAACACTTGTGCTGAGAACTTGTTCTCAAGTGTTACACCTCCGACACTTGATTTTTGAAAGGTGGAGAACTAGGAGCGATTAAAACAAACATGAATATTAGCTTCGAAATCAACCCACCAATCACAAGAAGAATGGAAAAGAAAAATCAAAAGATTTTAACTTTTTGACCTGAAGGAAGATCTAGAACCATGTTCAACCATATTCGCTTAAAGTGTAGGTGATCCTTTCTTCCAAGGTTTAGTCTTCCTATGGTAGCAGTCCTTCGAAATATGATTTGATCGCCCGCACACGAAGCAGAAGGTCTCCTTTCTTTTTGGCTTCTGATTTGGACGGTTATGGCTTCTAGGAGGTTTGGAGGAAGAGACAAGATTTGAAGGAATTTGGAGTTTTTTCTTTTAAAGAATTTTTTATGGGGTTTGAAATAGGTTTGACTTGATTTGGTCAAATTGAGCTTGGGTCCAAAATAAGGTTTAGGCTTATGTTTAAGTCAATGCTCTTCTTCAATCCTGATAGAGTTTATAATCTCTGATAGGGTTAACTCACCTTGCTTATTACTTAACTCACGAGAAAAACTTGACCAAGATAGAGGGAGAGAATCAACCAAGGCTTGGACTTTGTAAGTTTCAGAGAATTTGCAACCTGTCAATTTAGTCTTTCTAAGAAGGTCTTGAAATTCATGAATTTCGACGTTGATAGATTTGGAATCCACCATGGCATATTTACAGAACTTGAATACGGCGAACCGATCAAGACCAGCATCATTCAATCCATATTCCGCTTAAAGAGCATCCCAAAGCTCCTTAGCCAATTTGGTGGGAAGGTACACATCATATAGAGAATCAGTAAGGGCACTAAGGATCCTACAGGGGCAATGGGAATCAATTTCTTCAGGGGTTTTAGAAGGAGAGCCAGATGATCCAAAATCTTGAGGGCTAAAAGAGGGTTGAGAGATTGATCTAGATGATGGTCTAGAATTAGTAAATTCTACGGTAGTGATCAACCCAAATGTGGTGATCCAATATTTTACTTGGCTTTGCCACCTTCTAAAAGAAGTTCCACTATATTTTTTAGGTTTTATTGAACTATGATCATCAAAAGAAGCCATTTATGAAGTTTTGTTTGCTTAGTTTGTTCTGCAAACACAAGTTTCATGGAGATTTGCCCTATATGTTGGAATAGTTAATTAATAGCTTTCAATAATATACTTCTAGATTTTGAAATAAATGCAATAAAGAGATATAATAACAATAAAATTAAATTATTAAACTAAGAAATATAATAAGAAAAGTAACTTTATAATATTTGCACGTTTTTCAAAGCAGCAGCAATAGATATTTTAAAAACAACTAATAAAAGGCACAGTTTTTAAAGATGCTAGAGTTTTCTGCACAGATTTTAAAGATTGCAAAAACTAGTTTGCACAAAATTTAAAGCTGTAGAAAATCTACACAGATTTTAACAGTAATTTTCTATACAAATTTTTAATCTGTAGAAAGTTTCTGCACTATTTTCAAAGATGCAGAAAATTCTGCAAAGATTTTAAATATGCAAAAAAATTTCTGTACGGCTTTTAAAGTTGCAGAAATCTATTTGCATAATTTTTAGAACAATATGACTTTCCTAAAAGATTACTTTTTGTGAAGAAAATAACCTTCTGAATGAAGTTAAGGATTTTAAATTTTTATATAATTAAATGAAATCTAATTCTATGCTATCAAATTAAATTTTGATAAATATATATATATATGTATATATTGTTGCCCAGATGTGCAGCCCAAGAGGGGGGGGGGGGGGGGCGAATTGGGTCTCTTTAAAAATAGTTAAAGTTAAAACGTGAAGAGAGTATGAGTTACTTTTATCTTAAAGATTCAGCAGCGGAAATAAGAATGCAAAAATATGACAGTGAATAAAGTTATGAAAACTGTCAGGAATATGCAAAGAAAAGGAAGAGAAGAAGCACAATCACAAACAGCAAGATTTATAGTGGTTCGGTGCACTCCCAGCACCTACGTCCACTCCTCAAGCCTAGCTTGAGATTTCACTATAACCCAGCAGATTACAACCTGATTGTTTTCCGGGCTCACAATCAAAACCCAGTTGGTTTTCCCAGGCAACCAACCGAAAATCTTTTGTTTTCCGGGATCATAAACAACCCAGTTGGTTTTCAGACAAACCAACCAAAAACTTTACACCGTTTGTTTTTTCGGGCTCACAAATAACCCAGTTGGTTTTCAGATAAACCAACCAAAAACTTTTTTCTTGCTGAATATTCCCTATTCAGCAACTTCCAATCTAGGCTTGGAAGAGCCTTTACAAGTTTCAAATTAATGAAACTGTTACAACAGCAATTAATTCAACTAAAAGAATGCTGTAACTAGAAAACTTAAAGCTTCATTACATGTAAAGAATAAATCAATGAAAGTAAAAGCTGAAGCCGATGAAGAAGTTGGCTGTGGAAGGATGTTCCAATGTCCGAACAGCAGCTCTTCAGAATGCAGTGAGAAGCTTCGACTGATTTCCTCACAGGAGAAAGTTTTGGATTCAGTGCTGGTGAGGATGATGAACTGTTAAGCTTTTCTTCTCTTTTTCTCAGTGGAAACCTTTTTTTTCTTTAGAATCTTTTTCCTTTTCTTGTTGTTTCCATTCTGAGGTTTCCTCGTATTTATAGACAAATTCTTCGGCGAAATTTGAATTCCTTTCTTCCCGTTCTGATGAGAATCTTTTTCTGTTACAGAAGAAGACAAAAGTCGTTCACAGCTTTCCGTTGTGGTCCCAGCAGTACAAGGGTCGACTCATGTAGCTCAGGGGTCGACTCATGTTCATTCTGGATCGGCACTTCAAATTGTCGAGAAGGCTTTTGCTTGGTCATCTTCAAAGGGTCGACTCTTTATCCTTAAGGGTCGGCTCATCTTCATCAGGAGCCGCCTCTTCAAATACAAGGGTCGGCTCATGCTTTGGTTTTTCGGTCGGCGCTGAGACTGAGCAGGGGTCGACTCTTCAAGCGCAAGGGTCGACTCTTCAATTTCGGGGGTCGACCCATTTTTAACAAGGGTCGACTCATGATATATTTCTTTCGGTCAACGCTTAGACTGAGCAGGGGTCGACTCTTCAAACGCAAGGGTCGACTCTTCAATTTCGGGGGTCGGCTCATTTTGAACAAAGGTTGACTCTTCCGACTTGTCTCAGGCGGTGAGGACTTTCTGTTTACTTTGAACTATACAAGGGTCGACTCATGTTTTCGAGGGTCGACTCTTTGACTGTGTTTCTTGAATAAAACTTATCAGAATCAACTTAAACTTGTCCTTTTTGCTTAGGGGTTGACTCAAGTTTTTCAAACAGAAAACCTTAAACTTCCTCTCTGATCTCCATGGACTAGATTAATATCATTTCCTTTTAGAACATGTCCAATGAGATATTTGCGAAGAACTTATGATTTTGCAGTGCTTCATTTCTTCTAATTTTTCTTGACTTATAAATCTTCACAATTAGACCAATGTCATTAGTACACAACATGATCTCAAGTGTTTTGTAATCATCAAAATTCATCCTTTAGGGTTGACAATCTTCCCCTTTTTGATGATGACAAAACCATTGAGTTAAAAAGAATTTTGCAATAAATTTCACAGCAATTATTAGAATTCAATAATGAAGTTCAGAGCAAATATTACATTCAGAGATATATGCATAATTTCAACAGATTAAGGAGAAAGGTCTCCCCCTATCAATTATAAACATTCGAATTATGCAGAGTTCTTGTTCTTTATCATAATTTAAATCTTCCCCTATATATTAGCTTTAGTGTAAAGATTTGTATTCTGAATTCTTTTCATATTTCTTATATCTCATATTAGAATTTTTCATATATTTCTCCCAATTTGTATTCTGAATTCTTTTCACATTTCTTATTTCTCATATTAGAATTCTTTTTCATATATTTCTCATTTCTCAGATTAGAATTCTTTTCATATTTCTCCCCCTTTTTGTCATCAACAAAAGGAAGGAAGTTAAAAATAATATCTGATACTAACATTAAGAATTTTGATACCATTACAAATTTTGATATGTATCAGATGCAATATGTATCAGAGCAGTATATAAACCAATGAAGACATATGTTTCAAGAAAGGTAATCATTCATTGCACTGAGTAAATAAAGTACATTTGATAAATCAGAGAATTACAATTGGTATCAATTGGTATTAGTCAGCATACAAGTGTGCCAAATAATCATGAAACTCAGCTTAGTACAAGATTATGTTTTGAAAACATGGATTTCAGTCTAAGCTTAGGTTAGGTTTAGTCTAAGGCAGTCTAGGTTGAATGTTTTGAAGATGAAGGTCCAGACTGATCTTCCTTTGGCTCTTCCATCAGCTTGTCAATTTTACTGTTTAGTGCAGTGATGGAGCTAGTGAGCTGACTTTGTTCTTTTTGCAATTCTTAAATAGAGCTTTGAACAGTATTTTCTTGTTCTTTCAGCTGGTTTTCAATCTCAGTAATTTTTCTCTGCTGGTTAGCTACTAGTTGCCTTAATCCTTGCAGTTCAGATTTTACTTCTTTTACCAAATCAATGAGATCAATAACCTGATTCCAGCAGACTCCAGAGTTGAACATTGCATTTATGATGTTGTCTCCAATGAACTTTAACTGCCATTTTTCAAGTCTGAGTGGAGGATCTGATGGCCTTTGTATTGGTGGAGGCTGACTGACTGGAGTTTCTGTTGGAGGTGCTTGAGTAGGAATTCTTTTGCCTTTTTGTGGTGTAGGAGTGTCTTGACCACTTTCATCTTGAATTCCTTTCCTTTTATGAGTCCATTTGCCCTCATATTTGACAAATCCCATTCTTTTCAATGATTTGTCATTGTAGACATCAGAAGACAGTAGTTCCTTCTTGGTCTCCCCTTCTAGGTTTACATTGAAGTAACAGAAGACTTGAGTTAAGACCATACCATAAGGAAGTGAAGCTCTTTTTCTCTGTCCTTGAGCTTCCATATATCTAATCATCAGGCATGGTAGGTTCAGTGGGAGTCTTTGTATAATATGATGCATTACCAGTATATCCCTTTCTAAAACATGATCAAATTTTTCTATCTTCGGAAAGAGCATTTTGTTGATCATGTGATGCAGTAGATGCATCTCTGCATTCAGCTGATTGGCACTGATCTCAGTCCAATCTCCTATGACTTCTTTATTTAGAATGGTACTAATCCCTTCGTTCCTATTTTTTAGGTGATCTTTATTTTCTCCATCATTAGGGATCCGAAGAGCATCTCTAAGAATTTCTTCAGTAATTAAAATAGGGACATCTTTTACCTTGGACAAGATTTGTCATTGTCCATATCTGGCATTGTTGTAGAACTCTTGTACCAGGTCTGGATAGGATGGTACATTTAGTGAGCAGAGGTATTCCCAACCCATATCTTTGAGATTTTGCCCTAAGGGGAAGTTTTCCTTCTCCAAGAATTCAAAATCCACTCTCCTTCCAGTAGAGACATTCCTTATAGAGAGAGGTCCTTGTTTCGACACTGAGGACGGAGGTGACAGAGGAGCCGTAATGGGTTGAGGCGGTGGCGTTGTTTGTCTTTGCGGAGTCTCTACCCGTGCCTTTGTCCTCCTCTCAGTTTGTGGAATGGCATTCTTCCTCTTTGGTCCGGATGTAACTTGCTTTATTCTCACCATTAGAAGATCAATCAGAAACTTCGAAAAGATTTTCTAGCGTTTTTTTGGGAGGTTTTTTTGTTTGAAGAAGAGTTTGAAGATAAAAAGGCGCTCTAAGGGGTATGAAACGTTTCAGGTTCAACGTTTCAGAGAGAGAGAGAAGAAGCCTTTTGGAATCCGTTTCGAATAGTTTCCTCTTTAGTCAACTCGTGAGTCATTTTCTATGGACTAGGAGTCGACTCTTTTAACTTAAAAGTCATCTCTTGTGAGTTCGGGGTCGACTCTTTTAACTTAAGAATCGTCCCTTACTACATGAGCCAACTCCTCATTCACATGAGTCGTCTCCTCAGATTGTTCAAGAGATAAAATCTTTTTGAATGATATTTAAAACTCAATTGTAAACCACGGATTAAATCAATTAAAATTCAACCAATAATAGTCAATCAAAATACACAATTTATCATTCATAATCAGTCATCAAAATGGATCACAAATGCATAATTCACCTCTAAATTTACAAAATACTTCTTCATTAAGAGGTTTAGTGAATATATCTGCAATTTGTTTATCAGTATTTATAAATTCTATTTTTATATCCCTATTTTGAACATGATCTCTTATGAAATGATGTCTGATTTCTATATATTTAGATCTTGAGTGTTGTATGGGATTTTTAGTCAGATTTATGGCACTAGTGTTGTCACACCTTATAGAAATTTTATTTTGTTTTATGCTATTGTCCTCAAGTTGTTGCTTAATCCACAGAATTTGAGCACAGCAACTTCCTGCAATAATATATTTAGCCTCAACTGTAGATAATGCTACGGAATTCTATTTCTTGCTAAACCAAGAAATTAAGTTTGTTCCAAGGAATTGACAAGTTCCACTTGTACTTTTTCTATCTAATCTACAACCAGCAAAATCAGCATATGAATATCCAATTAAGTCAGTTGTAGATGTCTTAGAATACCATAAGCCTAAGTGTTGTGTTCCTTTTAAGTATCTTAATATTCTTTTAACAACGATTAAGTATGATTCTTTAGGATTTACTTGATATCTTGCACACATACAAACACTATGCATTATATCAGGTCTACTTGCTGTAAGATAAAGTAAAGATCCAATCATTCCTCTATACAGCTTTGAATCAAGAGATCTACCATGCTCATCTTTTTCTAATTTACAAGAGAGGCTCATAGGAGTATCTATTGATTTTGAATCTTCCATACCAAACTTCTTTAAGATTTTCTTTGTGTACCTGCTTTGGCAGATGAAGATTTCATCTCTTGTTTGCTTAATTTGGAGTCCAAGGAAGAAGTTGAGTTCACCCATCAAACTCATCTCGAACTCACTTTGCATGAGCTTAGCAAATTCTTCACATAAACTTTCATTAGTAGCACCAAATATAATATCATCAACATATATTTGAACAATTAGAATGTCAGCATTTTTCTTTTTAATAAACAGAGTTTTATCAACATTTCCTCTTGAAAAATTACACTTTATCAAAAAGTTGCTTAGTCTATCATACCAAGCTCTAGGAGCTTGCTTCAAGCCATAAAGTGCTTTGTTCAATTTAAAGACATGATCTGGAAGTTTATGATTTTCAAATCCAGGTGGCTGTTCTACATAAACTTCTTCTGTTATGAAACCATTTAGAAATGCACTTTTGACATCCATCTGAAATAATTTAAAATCCATGTAGCATGCAAATGTAAGTAATAGCCTAATGGCTTCAAGTCTAGCTTTATTTCTAATTACAATTCCATCTTCATTTAATTTGTTTCTGAAAATCTATTTTGTTCCAATTACAGAAATATTTTCAGTCCTTCTAACTAAATTCCAAACATTGTTTATTTCAAATTGATTCAGTTCTTCTTGCATTGCCATTAACCAATTACTATCTTTTTCAGCTTCTTCAAAAGATTTTGGTTCTATCTGAGAAACAAATGCAAGATAATTACAAACATCTCTAATGGAGGATCTAGTCTTAATTCCTTATGAAGGATCACCAATTATTAGTTCTCTAGGATGACTATGTGCATACCTCCATTCTTTTGGTAGAGTAGTTTTACCTTTGAGTATTTGATCTTCTTCTTCTTGATTTTCATCATGCTCTGAATTTTCAGATGCAGAGACATCCTTTAGGGTTAAATCTTTGACTTGCTCATTTAGTTCTTCTGCATCATCATTGAGATCTACATCCTTTCTTGAAGAAGGGTCATTAGATTCATCAAAGATAACATGTATTGACTCTTCTACGACTAGAGTTCTCTTATTAAATATTCTATATGCTTTGCTTGATGAAGAGTATCCAAGAAAAATAGCTTCATCTGATTTTGAATCAAATTTTTCCAAATTATCCTTACCATTATTTAGAACAAAACAGATGCAACCAAAAACATAAAAGTATGAAAGATTTGGTTTCTTATTTTTCAAAAGTTCATATGGAGTTTTCTTTAGTATTGACCTAATAGTAACTCTATTAAGAACATGACAAGCTGTATTTATGGCTTCAGCCCAAAAATACTTAGGTAAGTCACTCTCACATAACATTGTTCTAGCCATTTCAGTAAGAGTTTTATTCTTTCTCTCTACAACACCATTTTGTTGTAGTGTTCTTGGTGCAGAAAAATTATGATCAATACCATTTTCAGTGCAGAAATTTTCAAAATCATGATTTTCAAATTCAGTTCCATGATCACTTCTAATCTTGATAGTTTTTAATCCATATTCATTTGAAATCTTTTTATACAGTTTAGTGAAAGCTAAAAAAGCTTCACTTTTGTGTGCCAAGAATAAAACCCATGTATACCTAGAAAAATCATCCACAATAACAAAGCCATAATGCTTTCCACCTAGACTTGCAGTTCTAGTTGGTCCAAATAAATCCATATGCAGAAGCTCTAGAGGTCTGTTTGCGGAGACAGCATTTTTAGATTTGAAAGAGGTTCTGATCTGTTTTTCTAGTTGGCATGCAGAGCAGATTTAATCTTTTTTAAATGACAATTTAGGCAAGCCAAAAACAAGTTCTTTTCGGATAAGTTTTGAAATTAAGCCCATGCTTGCATGAGCTAATTTTCGATGCCATAACCAGCTAGCTTCATTGTTTTTGGTTTTCATTGCTACAAAACAGTCCATGTTTTTCATGAGTATTTGATCTAAATCAACCAAATACACATTCCCATGTCTATGTCCAGTAAATATTATACCACTGTTATTAGTTCTAGAAACTAAGCATAATGATCATTCAAAAGTCACAATATATCCTTTATCACAGAATTGGCTAATACTTAGCAAGTTATATTTTAATCCATCTACCAATAAAACATTTTCAATAAAAGTAGTTGGAGTAATCCGAATGTTACCAATACCAATGATTTTGCCTTTTCCATTATCACCAAAGATAACCATTCCTCCATCTTTCTTTTTAAGGGACATGAATTGAGATTCATCTCCTGTCATGTGTCTAGAGCATCCACTGTCCAAGTACCATTTTCTGTTTGATGCTTGGGATGCTAGACACACCTGCAAAATAAAAATTCAATTCTTTATCTTTGGTACCCAAGCTTTCTTGGGTCCTTGAATGTTAGCAATGATTGTTCCCTTTGGAACTTATATTTTCTTAATTGAAACATTACTTATAAGTTTTTGGCTTTTAGGATTGCAAGCAGTGTATTCTTGTTTCTGTTTATCTAATTTAAACAATGTAGATTTCGGTTGAACATGAGTTGGCTTTACAAATATGTTCTTCAACGATTTTTGTTTCTTCCAAGGATTATATCCTAAACCAGCTTTATCATAAACCGCTTTCTGACTTTCTAGGATTAGATTTAATTTCTCAGAGCTTAGGGTGAATTTATCTACTATAGGTCTCAGTTTTTCAAGTTCATGCAGTTCCTTCTTATTATCCAGAAGGAGAGCATTTTCTTTTTCTAACGTTTGGTTTTTAATCTTTAGCTCCTTATTCTTTAAACTAAGCTTTTTATATTCAATCATAAGCTCAGAAAAAGCATCTTGAAGTTCATCGAAAGTGAAATCATATTCAGTATTTAAGTATACCTCACTTTCGTGTGCCATTAGACACAGATTTGCAGCTTCTAGTTGCTGTTCCTCTTCTCTAGAGCTGGATTCATCACTGTCACTCCAAGTAGCCAGCATAGCCTTCTTCCTCAACCTTTTTGGAGCCTTTTTTAGTAGAGGACAGTCTGTTCTGAAGTGTCCAGGCTTTTTGCACTCATAACAGACATATTGCTCCTTATTTTCTTTGTTTTGCTCCCCCTTGATTACAGGCCTTTTCTTAAAGTTTTCTCTATTTCTTCTAAAGAATTTTCTGAACCTTCTTGTAATCAAGGTCATTTCTTCATCGTTTTCAGATTCAGAGTCCTCACTCTCGTCCTCATGCAGAGTGGATTTAAGAATGATGGTTCTGCACTTCTTGGGTTCATCCTCCTCAAGGTTCTGTTTCATTGAGAGCTCATGAGTCATTAAGAAACCCAACAGTTCTTCCAGTGAGAGAGAGTTGAGATCTTTGGCTTCTTGAATGGCAGTGACCTTTGCTTTCCATGCTCTAGGAAGAGACCTAAGAATTTTTCGGACAAGATCACTGTTAGAGTAAGATCTACCAAGGCTCTTCAGGCCGTTTATAATATCAGTGAATCTAGTAAATATTTTAGTTATAGATTTACTGTTTTCCATTCTAAATAATTCATACTTATGCACTAGCATACTGATTTTAGATTCTTTGACCTGGTTAGTGCCTTCATGTGTAACTTCCAGCCTATCCCAGATTTCTTTAGCAGTCATGTAAATAGATATACGATTAAACTCATTGCATCTAAAGAACAGTAAAGAATATTCATGGCTTTTGCATTTAGCTGAGCCATTCTTTTATCATGGTCATCCCATTCAATCTCAGGTTTGAATAAGGTGATGCCATCTACAATCTTAGTTGGTGTATGAGGTCCATTGACAATAACAGTCCATAAATTATAGTCAAGTACTTGAATAAAAATATGCATACGTGCTTTCCAATAAGTAAAATTTGTGCCATTGAAAAGAGGTGGTCTATTGGTAGATTGCCCTTCGGCAACAGAGGTTCCTATAGTGGCTGCCATGACCTTTAACTCATAATTGTTAAATCAAAAAGTTTCTGTGAGTACCAGGCTCTGATACCACTTATTGCCCAGAGGTGCAGCCCAAGAGAGAGGGTGAATTGGGTCTCTTTAAAAATAGTTAAAGTTAAAACGTGAAGAGAGTATGAGTTACTTTTATCATAAAGATTCAGCAGCGGAAATAAGAATGCACAAATATGACAGTGAATAAAGTTATGAAAACTGTCAGAAATATGTAGAGGAAAGGAAGAGAAGAAGCACAATCACAAAGACTAAGATTTATAGTGGTTCGGTGCACTCCCAGCACCTACGTCCACTCCTCAAGCCTAGCTTGAGATTTCACTATAACCCAGTAGATTACAGCCTGATTGTTTTCCGGGCTCACAATTAAAACCCAGTTGGTTTTTCCAGGCAACCAACCGAAAACCTTTTGTTTTCCGGGATCACAAACAATCCAGTTGGTTTTCAGACAAACCAACCAAAAACTTTACACCGTTTGTTTTTCCGGGCTCACAAACAACCCAGTTGGTTTTCAGATAAACCAACCAGAAACTTTTTCCTTGCTGAATATTCCCTATTCAGCAACTTCAAATCTAGGCTTGGAAGAGCCTTTACAAGTTTCAAATTAATGAAACTGTTAAAGCAGCAATTAATCCAACTAAAAGAATGCTGTAACTAGAAAACTTAAAGCTTCAGAACATGTAAAGAATAAATCAATGAAAGTAAAAGCTGAAGTCGATGAAGAAGTTGGCTGTGGAAGGATGTTCCAATGTCCGAACAACAACTCTTCAGAATGCAGTGAGAAGCTTCGACTGATTTCCTCACAGGAGAAAGTTTTGGATTCAGTGTTAGTGAAGATGATGAATTGTTAAGCTTTTCTTCTCTTTTTCTCAGTGAAAATCTTTTTTTTCTTTAGAATCTTTTTCCTTTTCTTGTTGTTTCCATTCTGAGGTTTCCTCGTATTTATAGACAAATTCTTCGGCGGGATTTGAATTCCTTTCTTTCCGTTCTGATGAGAATCTTTTTCTGTTATAGAAGAAGATAAAAGTTGTTCACAGCTTCTCGTTGTGGTCCCAGCAGTACAAGGGTCGACTCATGTAGCTCAGGGGTCGACTCATGTTCATTCTGGATCGGCACTTCAAATTGTCGAGAAGGCTTTTGCTTAGTCATCTTCAAAGGGTCGACTCTTTATCCTTAAGGGTCGGCTCATCTTCATCAGGAGTCGCCTCTTCAAATACAAGGGTCGGCTCATACTTTGGTTTTTCGGTCGACGCTGAGACTGAGCAGGGGTCGACTCTTCAAGCGCAAGGGTCGACTCTTCAATTTCGGGGGTCGACTCATTTTTAACAAGGGTCGACTCATGATATATTTCTTTCAGTCGGCGCTTAGACTGAGCAGGGGTTGACTCTTCAAACGTAAGGGTCGGCTCTTCAATTTCGGGGGTCGGCTCATTTTGAACAAAGGTCGACTCTTCAGGCTTGTCTCAGGCGGTGAGGACTTTCTGTTTACTTTGAACTATACAAGGGTCGACTCATGTTTTGCGGGGGTCGACTCTTTGACTATGTTCCTTGAATAAAACTTATCAGAATCAACTTAAACTTGTCCTTTTTGCTTAGGGGTTGACTCAAGTTTTTCAAACAGAAAACCTTAGACTTCCTCTCTGATCTCCATGGACTAGATTAAGATCATTTCCTTTTAGACAATGTCCAATGAGATATTTGCGAAGAACTTATGATTTTGCAGTTCTTCATTCCTTCTGATTTTTCTTGACTTATAAATCTTCACAATTAGACCAATGTCATTAGTACAGAACATGATCTTAAGTGTTTTATAATCATCAAAATTCATCCTTTAGGGTTGACATATATATATATATATAGCAATTTTTAGTACAATCATGAAACATGTTCTTTGACTATTGGAAAAGTATTTTGCCTAAAAACTGTTATATCTTTATTTTATAAAAGTACTATAAATGAATAATCTATTAGAAAAAATTAGAAGATTGAAAAAAACTGCCTAGATCGAGGCGTGTGATATACACTACCCTAAGAGTATGTTTCACCCCTTATGTGTATATTTGCGGCGATCTCATCCCCAAGGTACAACAATCCGGCTCACCCCGATCCTCCTCTAACGAGCACGATCGTTAGAAAAGCTTGACTCGACTAACTCCTTCAGATGCCCAGATTAAAAAAAAAACTTGAAAGAGATTTGGAAGAAAAGAAAAAGAAAAATGAGAGAAGAATTCTCTATTTCGTCTCAGAAAGCAAAGAAGTATTAATTTGGATTGTGTTGTCTAAAACACTGGACCTATAGCTTATTTATAGACTATGTTCGGTGACCGATAAGGAGCAGCATTTCTGAAGATGCGATATTTCAGAAATATCACATCTCTATGGAAACCGGAACCAACGCTCTTTTCATAAGAGTTTCAACTCTTCTGAAAGAAGCATATGAAGAAAAGAATAAGAGTTTTAAAATTTTTAAACATATAAAATTTAGAAGATAAAGCTTGAATATTTATTATTTTTAAAATTAAATCTTTTTTTAAAGTTAAAACTCCAACAATTCACTTAGGCGCCACCATCCATTGGTTTCCTTAAGATTAACTTTAACTGTAGTGTGTTAAAATGAAGTAATTTGGGTGGAGCAAGTTTTGTTATTAGAATTGCGAGTGGTACGTTAGTTGTAGCAGGAGGTGTTATATTGTTTGACATTGCTGTTCCTACAGCAGAAATATGGGCTGCATGAAAAGGTATATCGTTTGACATTGCTGTTCCTACAGCAGAAATACTGGAGGGCCCACTGAGGGCTCCCTCCCTTATTACATATAGAGAAACTAATAATGTAACAGATTGAATGGCATCATGTATTGTTAATTGTGATGTGGCTTGCTGATGGCGATAACATAAAAAAAAGAAGAAAAAAAAAGCTTGGCTATCATGTGACTTGCTGGTGATCTGTCTTGGATCTACATGAGAGAAAAATCACAAGCGTACACACCTGGAACAAAATTAAAAAAATAATAAAAAAAAGGGTGCTTTTGGCTACGATAAAGGGGCTTCAGCTTGGTCTGCTCGTATTAATGTCATTTGCCAGATTTTGTGTCCCTTAATGTGTTATTTTATTTAGAAACCACCACCCATTGATTTCCTCCAGGTTAACTTTAACTATAGTATGGAAAGATGAATGATTTGGATGGTGCAAAGTTTTGTTATTAGAAGTATGGGTGGTATGCTAGTTGTAGCAGGAGATGTTATATTATTTGATATTGTTGTTTCCACAACACAACATGGATCAAGGGCAACTACTGGCGGAGGCTGATGACGATCTGCATCAGCATGGATTAATACAAGAGAAAAGTAACATGCCACATGCCTGAAAAATAATAATAATAATAATAATAAAATGGTGCTTTTGGCTACCATAAAGGGGCTTTAGCTTCGTCTTCTCGCTCCAAGAGGTAATCAAATTGCCCTCAATCCAAATAGCAATAGCAATGGAAGTTAATGGCGGAATTCCCCTTGAATGTGAATCACGAGCATGGCCGGCCCCTCGAACGTGAATCATGGGCAACTACTAGCGGAGGCTGATGACGATACATATCTACCTGATTAATATGAGAGAAAAGTCACATGCCACCCACCTGAAAAAAAAAATAATAAAAAAGGGGTGCTTTTGGCTGTTATAAAGGGGTTCAGCTTCGTCTCCTCGCCCCAAGAGGTAATCAAATTGCCATCAATCCATATAGCAATAGCAGTGGAAGTTAATGGCGAAATTCCCCTCGAACGTGAATCACGAGCATGGTCGGCCCCTCGAACGTGAATCGCGGGCAACTGCTAGCGGAGGCTGATGACGATACGTATCTACCTGATTAATATGAGAGAAAAGTCACATGCCACACACTTGAAAAAAAATAAAAAAATAATAAAAAAGGGGTGCTTTTGGCTGTTATAAAGGGGCTTCAGCTTCGTCTCCTTGCCCTAAGAGGTAATCAAATTGCCATCAATCCAAATAGCAATAGCAGTGGAAGTTAATGGCAGAATTTCCCTCGAATGTGAGTCATGAGCATGGTCGGCCCCTTGAACGTGAATCACGGGCAACTACTAGCAGAGGCTGATGACGATTCGTATCTACCTGATTAATATGAGAGAAAAGTCACATGCCACACACCTGAAAAAAATAAAAAAAAATAAAAAAGGGGTGCTTTTGGCTGTTATAAAGGGGTTCAACTTCGTCTCCTCGCCCCAAGAGGTAATCAAATTGCCATCAATCCAAATAGCAATAGCAGTGGAAGTTAATGGCGGAATTCCCCTCGAACATGAATCACGAGCATGGTCGGCCCCTCGAACGTGAATCACGGGCAACTACTAGCGGAGGCTGATAACGATACATATCTACCTTATTAATATGAGAGAAAAGTCACATGCCACATGCCTGAAAAAAAATAAAAAATAATAAAAAAGGGGTGCGTTTGGCTGTTATAAAGGGGCTTCAGCTTCGTCTCCTCGCTCTAAGAGGTAATCAAATTGCCATCAATCCAAATAGCAATAGCAGTGGAAGTTAATGGCGGAATTCCCCTCGAACGTGAATCACAGGCGTGGTCGGCCCCTCTAACATGAATCACGAGCAACTACTGGCAGAGGCTGATGACGATATGTATCTTCCTGATTAATACGAGAGAAAAGTCCCATGCCACACACCTAAAAAATAAATAAATAAATAAATAAATAGAGATAGGTTTGTAGTTGGTTGCTTGGAAAAACTAACTGGATTTTTGATTGTGAGCCCGAAAAACAATCAGGCTGTAATCTGCTGGATTTTAGTGAATTCTCAAGCTTGGCTTGGAAAGTGGATGTAGGTACTTGGGTATGCACCAAACCACTATAAATTTTCTTATGTTTGTGTGTGGCTTGCCTTCTTCCTTGCTGCATCATTTTTACTGGTTTCCTTACTTTGCTTACTTTACTGTTTATGTTTCTTTATTTCCGCTGGTAAGCTCTCTGAGTTTGTTTAAAGTTTTAAGTTGTTCCATAAATTTTAAAAGACCCAATTTACCTCCTTCTTGGGCTGCATATTTGGGCAGTACAGGATTATCCAAAAATGGTAGCAGCTCTTCAGTCTTTTGAAGTAAAATATGATTGTAGAGAAACTAATAATGTAACAGATTGAATGGCATCATGTTTTGTTAATTGTGATGTGGCTTGCTGATGGTGATAACATTAAAAAAAAAAAAAAAAGCTTGGCTGTCATGTGACTTGCTAGTGATCTGTCTTGGATCTACGTGAGGGAAAAATCACAAGCGTACACCCGAAAAAAATTAAAATAAATAATTAAAAAAAAGGTGCTCTTGCTATCATGCATAATGGTGTCTTTGATAGCTGCTGCATCAAGGTGACCTTGATAGCCGGAGAAAAGACAGTGGCTCTCATTTTGTGTCCCTTAATGTGTTATTTTATTTAGGAACCACCGCTCATTGATCTCCTCCAAGCTAACTTCAATTAGAGTCCGGTGGGATGAAGTGATTTGGATGGAGAAGTTTTATTATTAAAAATAAAAAAGGGACGTTAGTCATCAGATTATAGTTAACTTTAACTATAGTCTGGTGAATGCTATTATAAAAGATTTTCAGCTTCGTCTCCTCGCCGCAAGAGGTAATCAAATTGTCATCAATCCAAATAGCAAATAGCAGTGGAAGTTAATGGCGGAATTCCCCTCAAACATGAATCACGATCGAACGTGATTCACGGGCGTGGTTGGCCCCCCTAACATGAATCATGAGCAACTACTAGCGGACGCTGTTGACGATATGTATCTACCTGATTAATACGAGAGAAAAATCCCATGCCACACACCTGAAAATAAATAAATAAATAAAAAGGTGTTTTTGACTATTATAAAAAGGGCTACAGCTTGGTCTCCTCGGCTCAAAAGGTAATCAAATTGTCATCAATCCAAATAGCAATAACAGTGGAAGTTAATGGCGTCGGCGTATGCGACTGTAGAGGTTACCCTCGTACGCGGACCCAATATGCTACGCTCCGAGGTTTATGGGCGGCTTAGAGCAAACAATGGCACACACACGATCGAGCTCTTCCAGAAGGGGTCGAGCGAGCCCGTACTTGTACCTGTTGGGCAGCTCATCCCGCTGTCGAAATCCTCATTAGCTGTGCCGTTGGGCTCCTCCCTCGAAATCATGGCGGATCTGAGCGACCGCCAACCTAATGGTACATTTGAGATTGCCAAGGGCACCATAGTGTTCCCTCAGCAGACGGCCCCGTGTGACAAGAACATCGCAACCCTGCACGGTGAGATCCGTGTGAAGGTCATTTGGAATTGACCTATCTAAAGCCATGCGCTGCTACTGATAGGATGAGTAGTCTTGTGTTGGACTTGGATCTGATCGTGTTATTTCCATGTTACGTTCCTACTTGTCTGTGCTACTTTCTGAGCGTGATTATGTGTGTTACCTAGTTGTCTGTACCACTTCCTGAGCATGATTATGTGTCTTACCTAGTTGTCTGTACCACTTCGTAAGCATGATTATGTGTGTTACCTAGTTGTCTGTACCACTTCGTATGATTATGTGTGTTACCTAGTTGTCTGTACCCAGTTGTGTGTTACCTGTACCTAAAAAAAAAAAGCATGATTATATATTATGAATGAATAAAACCTAATTATATAATAAAAAGATGTACTTGTACTATCCTTTCTGCTCGCCATCATATTAGATGCATAGAGAAGAAAGAAACTCGAGATTGGGTGATGAACATGGAAAGAAGAAGAAGAAGAAGAAGAAAATAAAGTTTTAGAGCAGAACCTTGAAACTTTGAAACTTCGTGGAAGCTATTGATCGACATGCTTGAATCCGCAAGAAATTCAACCAAACAAATTATGTCACATTCTTTTCTGCTATTCTTCAACAATTAGATATGTCATATAACTAAATTTGCAAGAAGACATTAAAACCAGGATCCTGGGACCGAATCTTCCATTGACACAAACAAGAAAACAAGAGAAGAAGTTCCTTATTTGAAACTACTATCCTTTCAACTAATGTATCTTACACAACAATGGATTAGGCAGTGGTGATACTAGAGTCTAGAGCATCTACTAGCTCCATATAATAGTTAAAAAAAAAAAAAGCATTAACATCCAATTAAAGCAATCCAAGGACATTGTCGCAAAAATTTTGAAGGTCTATACATCATATCTTTTTTCTAATCATTTATTTAATTCAAAAATGAAAAAAAAATGTTGACACTAATCGATTATCACTTAGCTCACAATCTTCATCCAATTTACTCCTAGACATCTAATAAAGAATAAGAAGGATGAGTTGTAGCTTGGTTAGATACCTGTACATCTCTAGTTGGATCAAGCATAATAATGAAATATTAGAAAAACTCAAATATTACTAGAATGTATAAAGGAAATAATTTTTCCAAGATTAGTAGCAAAATCTTCATACTTGGCTTATATACATATGCATATATAACAACTAAGTAGTTAGCTTTTAGAAGACGAGGTTTAAATATACAACTCAAAAATTGCTCTACCATACAAGATCATCTACAAATACATTAACTTTTAGTCTTAGTGACTGTGGCCACGATGAGCTTATGATAAGATCCGAAATAGACTAACTCCTGAATATATAGAATGCCAGTAATCCCCAATTAGCTAGACTCGAAAGGAACAAGCTCTGAACGCAAGTTACTATCAATTAACCCTAACTAGCTAGGTTCGAAAGAAACTAGTTTTTATTCCATAAAATTTTTTATATCAATTTCAAAACAATTTATCAACTGCAAAAGCAAGGATTTTCGAACATTTATAGCCTTTTAAGCACATTGCCAACAAAAATAAAACACCATGCCAATTGATAAGTCTCTTTAACACATTTCCATTACAAAAATTTTGTTTAGCATGCTCAGTAATGTTCGCTATGCTTGATCCATATTTTAAAATGGACTTCTTATCCAAGATGAATAAAATATGATGTTTGTTTTCAAACCATGGAACATCTCTACAAAATTAGATCATTACTACTTTCAAATAAAAATATTTAACTTGATATGGAACAATTCGTAATTGCATATTTTGTACTAAGAAAGTAGCTAAATTGAACAATGGACGATCCTAGAAATGCACACTCAATTGTATCCAATGCTGTGAGAGTGGCATCTTTAGGGAAAATTTATACAATATTGTCGAAGATTTTCTCCAATTTGGACCTCAATAGTTGTGCATCACTTATCTTATATATGAAAAATAGTGTACATGCACTACCATGTAAAATGCTTATTGAAAAAGATGGAAATGCCACCATCAGGGTTCAACTTGGGACTTCTCCCTAGTAGAAGAGGGGAGCCAACCAATTGATCAAGCCTAGTTGGCATGTACAACAGACATATAGTATGCAATCTCTTTGGTCTTCATCAGTGTTGCATGGACATAGACATGAGAATCAGATTTGGATGCATATCCAAGTGTTTGATTTCACAAGAAGGAGAAAAGGAGAAAATTACTACATTGACTCTATACTCCTAGCCAATGGCTTATGATTATTATTTCTTCGTATAAAAGGTTTAAGTTATCAGTTTGCTTATTCTTCAACCAAATCAATTTATTGCTCTAACACATCCCTCCTCTAAATGCAACTCTAACATGGAATAGAGAAGTCCTGCAATTAACTGTCTTGAAAAGCTCATATCTATGAACTAACATATTAATTTTAGATTCTTTTACTTGATTGGTACCCTCATGAGTAATTTCAAGTCTATCCTATATTTTCTTAGCCGAAATACAGGTAGAAATTCTATTAAATTCATTGGCAATGAGCAATATAGCACATTCATAGCCTTTGCATTTAGTTGTGCCAATTTTTTATCATTTTCATCCCAATCTCTTTTGGGTTTAAGAATGATCATGTTTTCTACTCTGTGTGTGGAAATGTGTGGTCCATTTACAATTATGTTCCATAAGTCATAATCTAAAGCTTGAATGAATATTCTCATCCTTGCTTTCCAATATATGTAGTTTGTTCCATTGAACAAAACGGGTTTGTTTGTTGATTGTCCTTCAGAAAATGAAGAACAGGATTGAGTTGCCATCTGATCTTTTGCTCTTGACGGTTGGGTCAAATTTAAAAGATAAGAACTAAATGAGCACCTGCTCTGATACCACTTGTTGCCTAGGAGACAACCCAAGAGGGGGGTGAATTGGGTTTTTCAAAACTTTTCTTCTAAATGCAGCGAAATAAAACAAATCTTAAGTAAATGACCGGAATGTAAATGCAATAAACAAAGTAAGCAATGCACACACATAAACACAAAGAATTTATAGTGGTTCGGTACTATTCCTGCCCCTATGTCCACTCCCCAAGACTCTTGAAAATTCTACTATAACCTTCTTGATTACAGTGTGGTTGTTTTTCGAGTTCACAACCCAACTCATTGTTTTTTCGAAATCACAACGAACCCTGTTGGTTTCTTTCTAAAAGCTCACCAACAAAAACCTTTTATCCAATCCAATTCAGATTTAGACTAAACCTCCCCCAAGTTTCAATACTTAAAACTTGTTACAAGAATTATATCAAAGGATTAGAACACAGAAATTTTTGCTCGAAAAATAAATGCACAAACTCAGAAAGAAATGAGCAATAAATTGGTTGCTGGTGCTTTGAATGAAGTTGATGGAGATCCGCCAAACTTTCAGAGCTAAGAACTTGATCTTGATTGCTACAATAAAGGTTTTGAATGCTTCAAACTTGAATGCACACTTCTTGCTCTATTTTAGGTAGCTCTCTTAATGATTTGGATTTGTTGTTTTGAGCTCTCTTCAATAAATCTAATCTTCTCTTTTTTTCCTTCTTTGAATCCAAGTTAGTTCCCTTATATTTATGGCTTCTGAGGACGAGGGAACACTCTCTTAGCCGTTAGACTCAAAAAACTAGCCGTTAGAAAAGATTTGGCTCCGTTCTGACACTCTGCAAAACTAGCCATTGAGCTTCCAGCAGTTTTTGAGTCGGCTCAGCTGAGTCAGGAGTCGACTCGAGCTTGCTGAGGAGTCGACTCGAGCTCGAAATCGCCAAAACTGGGTTTCTATTTTTCTCTGAGAGAGTCGACTCGCAAACTGTTGGAGTCGGCTCGTCTACTGTTCTTCTGAAAAAATGTTTCAGTCTTTCTCTAAGAGAGTCGACTCATAGACTATTGGAGTCGGCTCGTCCATTGTTCTTCTGAAAAATATTTCTGTCTTTCTCTGAGAGAGTCGACTCACGGACTGTTGGAGTCGGCTCGTCTACTATTCTTCTGGAAAAAATGTTTCTTTCTCTAAGAGAGTCGACTCATAGACTGTTGGAATCGGCTCGTCTACTATTCTTCTGAAAAATGTTTGTCTTTCTCTGAGAGAGTCGACTCATGGACTATTGGAGTCGACTCGTCTACTGTTCTTCTGAAAAAAATATTTCTGTCTTTCTCTGAGAGAGTCGACTCACAGACTGCTGGAGTCAACTCATCTACTGTTCTTCTGAAATTGTGTTTCTATCTTTCTCTAAGGGAGTCGACTCGTGAGCATGCCAAACATGCCATTTGAACATTTTTTGTGTAAGAGTCGACTCCAACCTTCTAGGGGTCGACTAAAGGACTGTTCCAAGGTACTTTGAAAATTAAAATTCTTTCAATTGAACTTTAAACTTCTTGAAATCGGTCATGATGAATTTTTATGATGTTTTTCCTAAAACACTTAATGAAATTTATTAGTATAACAAGATATATACTCAAGTGTTTTGTGTTCATCAAAATCAAATACGGGGTCAATAGTGTTATTGGGTTGCAATTAGAGGACATGTGGCAAACACCCACAAGTAGTGATGGGTAGAAGAAGAAAAAAAGAGGAAGTCCATCCAAAATAGGTGACTGAAGGGTTTGGCATCAAGTCAAGCCTTAGCTCACTTGTTGGTGTTAGATGTATGCCCTAGAAGCCAATCTGGCTGACACATTGTTAATTCTAGGACATAATTTTGTACTTGACTATTTATTATTGAATAAATAAAAGGCATCTTTTTCATTCATATTGTTTATGTGTCTATGAATCGTCCAAGAATTAATAAGATGATGATGCATATTCTTAAGAGTTAAGAATTTGAGCCATGCATCATTGGTGATTAATTTATGAATGCTCCTGATCAATGGATCATCACGAGGACGGTGATCGATCCGATCAGTGCACACATTGCTTTTCTTATGGATGGACAAGACTCGAGTCCACAGTGTGGCGATACTGAAGTAATAGTGCAGGTGCTTGTTAAGAACAAGGGTACTGAGCGTGACCAATACAAGAAGTCACTTGGATGTCTATCCACTCGTCAGTGACTTGCTTGATGTTGCTAACTGATCCTTTGACCTGCGGTGTTTCGGCTACTCACAGTGAGATTATTGTAGTTTGACTGCACATATACATGGTCTCTAGACATATGGGTCCATGTAGTGTAGATTGGCTGCAGTAGGTTCACTGTAGGAGTAGGGTATACACCTATATGGAATCTATCGACCTTGATAGATAAGGAGAGATCCTATGTGATTTATAAGACTGAGTTCGTAAGACCTCGGCCGGGGCAGATTGTACAGTGAAAAAGAGTTTTCCACTTTCGAACTTAAGTCGAATAAATCTTCACATATGACAGACGATGGGGTTTGACGAGTGGTCCATGACCTTCGTCCTGTAGGGATCCACGATAGTAGGACTGTATCACACGATAACTGCACCTAGAGGTTCATCATTCCATTCTGCTGGATAGCCACTACATGCTGCTAGGTGTCACTGGTGGATGGTGAGACTCACAGGGATTATTTCGATGATCGATACATCCTAATGAGTAGAGTTGGAATCGTTCCGACCCATTGAAAGAAGTTTTCAATGATATTGTGATAAAGATCACAATATATCTCACTACCAGTCAGAATAGAACCTATGGGGTCACACACACTAGAAGTATTGACCGATCCGATGGTTGAAAAGTAATTATGAATCACGAGTAATCAATTCGATTGATAATAAATTGAAGAAGGAACAATGGGAATTAATTAATTGGACTTAAACACGAAACCTACTTGGAGTAGGATTTTTGGAGTCCTAATTGGATTAGGACTGGGAGTCCTACTTGGAGTAGGACTGGGATTTCTACTTGGAGTAGGACTCCTACAATCCTAATTAGATTAGGATTTTGAATTCAATTTGGATTCCTACTTAGAATAGGATTCCTAGAAGTCCTAATTGGATTAGAACTTCGGATTCAAATTAGAGTCCTAATTGGATTAAGACTAAAATTGAATAAATCCTAATTGGATTAGGATTTCTTAAGTTCTAATTAATTATTAATCTAATGAATTAACAAGACTCCTAATTGGATTAGGATTGAAGAGTTCAATTGAGTCAAAATTGATTTAAGTTCTAATTGGATTAGGACTTACCTAGATTAGACCCAAAATTGGTTTACCCTTGGACTAAGCCTAATTAGATTAGGGCTTAGCCACATTAGGGCATCCCAATCCTCCTTAGAGTAGGATTAGGGCTAACCAAGAGGGAGGGGCTTGCGCCCCTCCCCTTTTTCCTCCTTGGTGCGGCAAGAAAAGAGGGGCCGGCGCCCCTCTTGGAAATAAGTCAAGGGCTCCTAACTTGTAGAAGCCCTTCATGCCTTTAAAAGGAGAAGTAGGCGGCACCCTAGGGCATTCAATTGAAGCCCTATTCCTCTCCAACTCGTGGCCCCCTTCCTCCCTTTGGTCTTCAGCCGCAAGCAAGGAAGAACAAGAAGAAGGCCTTGGCGGCCTCCTCCCCTTCCCTTCCTTCTTCCAACGCAAGGAAAAGAAAAGGCTGTGTCTAGCCTTTGGTTCTTCTTCAAAAGATCCTTTCTTCTTCTTCCTCCTTCCAAGCATAATCAAGAGTTGATTAAAAGAAAAGAAATCAGCCATCAAAAGAAGTCTCTGCAAGAGAACTAGCACCCCGGGGAGACAAGAAAACCTTGATCGGTCCTCTACTTCGTGTGGATACCCGTAGAGGCCGGACGCTTGTGCGGCTTCAAGCGAACCCTCTTCCAAAACCACGATCATCAGGTTGCGGTGATCACCTACCCACACAAAGGTGAAGATCTGATCTTCTTAATGTTTCAAAAGTATTTAATCCTTATCTAACTACGAATGGTTTTTGAACAACGTTCATGCGATGAACGGTTGATCCCGCACATGCCTCTTCCGCTGCGTCTGAATTTTTAAAAAAATTTTCTGCGGCATGGGCGGGTTCCCAACAGTGGTATCAGAGCTTAAGCTTCGTAGATTAAGGTTAGGATTAATTGTTAGTAGGCATCTTAGATCTGAAATTTAAAAGGTTATGCATGCTGAAAATTTTCTGCATGCAGATTTTTCAGGGTTGCTGATTTTTGCATGCTGATTTTTATGTGATAAATTGATGATTCTAATTGCATTGTTAATGGATTATAAAGTTTAGAATCATGATTAGCATGATCAACAACCTATGTCATAACATAATCAATTAAGTTTCAGATCTGAAAAGTATAATTGCTGCATGTGGTGATGATCATAGGATTCAAACCCTTCTGGTATCAATTGTAAAGACCTGCGATGTGATCTGCAATGTTATGTAATTTTTTAGATGCTTGCATGCATCTTATTTGATGTTTTGAGAGGCCTGCGTGCCTCCTAAAAGGGGATGTAATTTATTATTATTATTATTTTATATCTGGTTGTATTTCTGTGATGTGATGTGCGTCAACAATCAAGTCGAAGATAGTGCATGAGATGAACGGCGATCTGAGCGGTTGATGGCGATTGGATCAAGAGTTGATCAAGGATCGAATCAAGGAGGCTTGGAATCAATTCAAGGGTTGAAGACCAGTTGATCGATTGATGTGCATATGTTTCTAATATGACCTAATTAGAATCCATGATCATCACCTATTTAAAGTTTAGTTTTATTTATTGCTGCAATTATAACTGCCTGTGATGTGCTATTTACATGTGATGCGAATGTAAGCGGGGTAGATAGGTTTACATGTGATGCAAACTAATAAACCAATCCAAATGAGACCTAAACTAAAACCTCCTCAATCAAGTCGAGAGTGAACCAACATGAGCGAGTCATATTAGATTAATTGATCTAATTGGTGTTTAGGAAAGCATGAAAGGTGGTTACTTAATTAGAACCTTACTCTCTGAGTAAGGAGAGCCTCCCACCTGCTTACCTGGTCAATTGATCGATTACCTCTTATGAAGAGCTCAAGGTTGCAAACACTAAGACCTGATTAACCGATATTAAGTCCATAGGTCTTCCACCGTAGTAGAGTTGCTAAGGTCTTTCTGATGTTGATTTGTCTCGGCTGGACACAGTGAGCAAGTTGCATCGGGGGGCTGGACCTCTCTATAGACATGAGATGTTGTAGGGTAAAGGTGGGGTTGGGCACCAATAACTGTTAGGTGAGGATCCAATGACGACTTTATTTCTACGGTTATACGGTGGGTCTGACTTAACTAAGGAATGGGACCAATAACTGTTAGGTGAGGTCTTCATGACTTAGAGACCAAGTAGCACTGCAACATGCTTAAGAAGCATTGTACAAGAGTTGTACACTCATCTATTTATGTGTCACCAATAACTGTTAGGTGAGATGGCATGTAAATCGGTGGGACCACAGTACCCACTAGAAACCCTAGCCGTATAGGATTTCTGTTTTCCTACCAAGGGAGTGTGAGGAATTCATGAAAATAGTGGGAGGTACATTTGTTCTAAAAGACCCTAGAACAGATTAAGATCAAATACAAAAGTCTAACTAGAATCTTTACTCTTTGCAGATCGTAATGTCAGCCTCAAACCCTTTGACTCGTATTCTTGAGACCAACCGATTGACCGGTACCAATTACAGAGACTGGCTTAGAAATCTCAAAATTGTTCTGAGTTACGAAAAAATAGGCTATGTGCTCGACAATGACATCCCCACATTACCAGCACGTCCGACTACTGATCAGCGTGCGATGCATGAAAAGTGGACAGACGATGACATTAGGGTCAAGTGCTATATCATGGCATCCATGTCCAATGAACTCCAATGCCAGCATGAGAATATGAAGACTGCTAGGGACATACTGGCACACCTGCAAGAGTTGTATGGTGAGCAGAGTCGCACAGCACGTTTTGAAGTGTCCAAGAGGCTCTTCAAAGCAAAGATGCGCGAGGGGCAGTCTGTCCATGATCACGGTCTGACTATGATCAAGGACCTGGAGGAGCCTGAGAAGCTCGGTATGAACATGCACAAGGAATTGCAAGTAGATCTGATCCTTCAATCCCTTCCTGATTCATTTGGACAGTTTATAGTAAACTACTACATGAATAAGATTGAATGCACTAAGACTGAACTGTTAAACATGTTGGTAACTGCTGAGGGAGCCTTGAAAGGTTCAAGGGGCAATGTCCTTGCTGCTGAGCTAACTTCTGGTTCCAAGAGAAAGTCTACTTGGAAGAAAAAGAAGCCTGCGAAGAAGCAGAAGAAAGACAAGAAGCCAAAGAAGAAAGTTCAAAAGAAAAAGGCTAATGACAAAGAAAAATGTTTCCACTGCAATGTCGACGGCCACTGGAAGAGGAACTGTCCTTCATACCTCGAGAGCTTGAAGAACAAGAAGACTGAAACACCTTCAGAAGGTATAGACTTGCTCGTAATTGAAACTAATCTAACGATTTCTTCTACTTCTAGTTGGGTTATAGATTCTGGTTCTAGTGCTCATTTGTGCACTACCATGCAGGATCTAAAAGAAAGTAGAAGGCTGGCGGAAGGTACGGTAACCCTTCGGGTTGGCAATGGGGCAAAAGTTGCTGCTGTAGCTGTGGGCACCTACCATCTGCGACTACCGTCTGGTTTTAGTTTATTACTTAGAGACTGCTATTATGTACCTGCTGCTAGTAGAAATTTGATTTCTGTTTCATGTCTAGCACAGGAATGTCATGTTTTTACATTTGACAAAGACTGCTGTTTTATTTATTTCAGAAATAAAATAGTCGCACGTGGTTTTATGATTGACAGTCTCTATCATTTGCATATGGATGTATCTGTAAATGTGTCTGAGCAAGAAGTGAGTGCCAAAGGATCCAAGAGATCCAGGAATGAGATAAACCAAAAATATTTGTGGCATCTCAGACTTGGCCATATTGGAGAAGACAGAATGAACAAAATGGATAAGATGGGCTTCTCGGCTCATTGACTTTCGAGTCATATCCAGTTTGCGAGTCCTGTCTTCAAGAAAAAATGGCTAGATTGCCCTTTGTAGGACATGGGGAGAGGACCACTGAAATACTTACCCTGATACACACAGATGTGTGTGGCCCATTCGATGTGCAAGCCAGGGGACGTTATTCGTACTTCATTACCTTTACCGATGATTATTCACGGTATGGGTATGTGTATCTTATGAGACACAAATCTGAATCTTTTGAAAAGTTCAAAGAATTCAGAAATGAAGTAGAAAAACAAACTGGAAAACCCCTTAAGGCTCTTCGATTAGACCGAGGAGGAGAATACCTTAGTGGGGAATTTCGGGACTATCTCAAAGAGAATGGTATAGTCTCACAATGGACTCCTCCGGATACACCTCAAATCAACGGGATGTCAGAGAGAAGAAATCGGACTCTATTGGATATGGTCCGGTCCATGATGAGCTTCATTGATTTACCTATATTTCTTTGGGGAGATGCCTTACTTACCGCAATTTATCTGCTGAATAGAGTTTCCTCTAAATCCGTTCCTACCACACCGTATGAGATATGGCATGGTAAGAAACCAAGTCTTGGTCATCTCAAGATTTGGGGATATCCGGCCCATGTCAAGCGACTACAGGCGGACAAGCTAGAGGCTAGGACCATAAGTGCTTGTTTTATAGGATATCCTAAAGAGTCATTAGGATACAATTTTTACGTCTCAGAGGATCACAATGTATTTGTGAGCCGACATGCCATCTTCTTGGAAAACTAGTTTATCCTTGATAGAGGCAGTGGAAGAAAAACTAAGCTTGAAAAGAAAGTCTCTGAAAAGCAACGAGTCATGGATCCTATAGAACCCATTCATACAGAGCCAGTACATGTTGTTCCTCCACCTCGCAGATCTAGTAAGGTCTCCCATCCTCCTGATAGATACTTAGGTATGCTTGAAGAGGATACTAAGGAAATGTTCCTCATTGGAAATAGGGAACACATAGAGGATCCCAAAACCTACAACGAGGCGATATCAGATATCGATTCCAAGAAATGGTTGGAAGCTATGAAGTCAGAGTTAGACTCCATGCATTCCAACCAAGTCTGGACTTTAGTGGATCCACCAGAAGGTACTGTACCTATTGGATGCAAATGGATCTACAAAAGGAAGATAGGTTTGGATGGAAAGGTAGAGACCTATAAGGCAAGGCTGGTGGCAAAAGGGTATAGTCAGCGCGAAGGCATTGACTATCAGGAAACCTTTTCACTTGTTGCCATGCTAAAATCCATCCGAACACTGCTTGCCATTGCAGTATTTCATGATTATTAAATCTGGCAGATGGATGTGAAAACTGCTTTCCTGAATGGATATCTTGATGAAGATATCTAAATGGAACAACCTTTGGGTTTCACTTCCAGTGATGGAGATCACAAGGTCTGCAAGCTGCAAAGGTCCATTTATGGATTAAAGCAAGCATCTCGAAGTTGGAACACTCGTTTCAATGATGCAATCAAAACGTTTGATTTCATCAAGAACGAAGAGGAACCGTGTGTCTATAAAAAGATTAGTGAGAGTGCTGTCGTGTTCCTTGTATTGTACGTGGACGACATCCTCCTGATAGGGAATGATATTCCCATGTTAACCTCGGTCAAGGTCTGGTTGTCAAAAGAATTCTCCATGAAAGACCTTGGGGAACCATCCTATATTTTGGGGATAAAAGTCTATAGAGATAGATCTAAAAGGATGCTTGGCCTATCACAGAAGATGTACATAGAGGAAGTGCTGAAAAGGTTCAGCATGGAAAACTCTAAAAGGGGTCTCTTACCCCTTAGGTATGGAATTCATCTCTCCAAAAAGATGTGCCCCAACACATCTGAAGAGATTCAACGTATGAGCAAGATTCCTTATGCATCGGCAATAGGGAGCCTCATGTATGCCATGCTGTGTACACGACCTGATATAGCCCTTGCTGTGAGTGTCACTAGCAGATATCAGTCGAATCCAGGTGAAGAGCACTGGACAGCTGTGAAGAATATTCTTAAGTACTTAAGAAGAACTAAAGATTTATTCTTGATCTTTGGAGGATCATCAGAGTTAAAAGTAGAAGGGTACACAGATTCAGACTTCATGACTGATGTCGATGATAGGAAGTCAACATCTGGATATGTGTTCTTGTGCAATGGTGGTACGGTGAATTGGAAAAATTCTAAATAATCGATTATTGCTGATTCTACTATGGAAGCTGAATACATCGCCGCCTCTGAAGCTGCTAAAGAAGGCTTCTGGTTCAAGAAATTTATTGCAGAGTTGGACGTGATGCCATCAGATGCCATAACACTCTACTGCGATAAAAATGGCGCCATAGCTCTTGCTAAGGAGCCAAGGTCTCATCAGAAGTCCAAGCATATAGAGCGGCGCTTCCACCTCATACGCGACTATGTTGAGAAGAAGTATGTCGAGGTGCAGAGAGTAGACTCCGCGGACAACGTGGCAGACCCATTCACTAAGCAGCTGAGTCAGCAAAAGACTGAAGCCCACCTTGAGAAGATGGGACTAAGATATATGACCAATTGGCTTTAGTGCAAGTGGGAGATTGTTAGATGTATGCCCTAGAAGCCAATCTGGCTGACACATTGTTAATTCTAGGATATAATTTTGTACTTGACTATTTATTATTGAATAAATAAAAGGCATCTTTTTCATTCATATTGTTTATGTGTCTATGAATCGTCCAAGAATTAATAAGATGATGATGCATATTCTTAAGAGTTAAGAATTTGAGCCATGCATCATTGGTGATTAATTTCTGAATGCTCCTGATCAATGGATCATCACGAGGACGGTGATCGATCCGATCAGTGCACACATTGCTTTCCTTATGGATGGATGAGACTCAAGTCCATAGTGTGGCGACACTGAAGTAATAGTGCAGGTGCTTGTTAAGAACAAGGATATTGAGTGTGACCAATACAAGAAGTCACTTGGATGTCTATCCACTCGTCAGTGACTTGCTTGATGTTGCAGTAATGTGACTGGTCCTTTGACCTGCGGTGCTTCGGCTACTCACAGTGAGGTTATTGTAGTTTGACTGCATATATACATGGTCTCTAGACATATGGGTCCATGTAGTGTAGATTGGCTGCAGTAGGTTCACTGTAGGAGTAGGGTATGCACCTATATGGAATCTATCGACCTTGATAGATAAGAAGAGATCCTATGTGATTTATAAGACTGAGTTCGTAAGACCTCGGCCGGGGCAGATTGTACAGTGAAAAAAGAGTTTTCCACTCTCGAACTTAAGTCGAATAAATCTTGACATATGACAGACGATGGAGTTTGACGAGTTGTCCATGACCTCCGTCCTGTAGGGATCCACGATAGTAGGACTGTATCACACAATAACTGCACCTAGAGGTTCATCATTCCATTCTGCTGGATAGCCACTACATGCTGCTAGGTGTCACTGGTGGATGGTGAGACTCATAGGGATTATTTCCATGATCGATAAACCCTAATGAGTAGAGTTGGAATTGTTCCGACCCATTGAAAGGAGTTTTCAATGATATTGTGATAAAGATCATAATATATCTCACTACCAGTCAGAATAGAACCTATGGGGTCACACACACTAGAAGTATTGACTGATCCGATGGTTGAAAAGTGATTATGAATCACGAGTAATCAATTCGATTGATAATGAATTGAAAAAGGAACAATGGGAATTAATTAATTGGACTTAAACACGAAACCTACTTTGAGTAGGATTCCTGGAGTCCTAATTGGATTAGGACTGGGAGTCCTACTTGGAGTAGGACTGAAATTCCTACTTGGAGTAGGATTCCTACAATCCTAATTAGATTAGGATTTTGAATTCAATTTGGATTCCTACTTAGAATAGGATTCCTAGAAGTCCTAATTGGATTAGGACTTCGGATTCAAATTAGAGTCCTAATTAGATTAGGACTAAAATTGAATAAATCCTAATTGGATTAGGATTTCTTAAGTTCTAATTAATTATTAATCTAATGAATTAATAAGACTCCTAATTAGATTAGGATTGAAGAGTTCAATTGAGTCAAAATTGATTTAAGTTCTAATTGGATTAGGACTTACCTAGAT
This sequence comes from Phoenix dactylifera, assembly GCF_009389715.1. NCBI lineage: Eukaryota > Viridiplantae > Streptophyta > Magnoliopsida > Arecales > Arecaceae > Phoenix > Phoenix dactylifera. Next base: position 146,118 of record NW_024067837.1, on the reverse strand, counting down.
TAGACCCAAAATTGGTTTACCCTTGGACTAAGCCTAATTAGATTAGGGCTTAGCCACATTAGGGCATCCCAATCCTCCTTAGAGGAGGATTAGGGCTAACCAAGAGGTGCGGCAAGAAAAGAGGGGATGGCGCCCCTCTTGGAAATAAGTCAAGGGCTCCTAACTTGTAGGAACCCTTCATGCCTTTAAAAGGAGAAGTGGGCGGCACACTAGGGCATTCAATTGAAGCCCTATTCCTCTCCAACTCGTGGCCCCCTTCCTCCCTTTGGTCTTCAGCCGCAAGCAAGGAAGAACAAGAAGAAGGCCTTGGCGGCCTCCTCCCCTTCCCTTCCTTCTTCCAACGCAGGGAAAAGAAAAGGCTGTGTCTAGCCTTTGGTTCTTCTTCAAAAGATCCTTTCTTCTTCTTCCTCCTTCCAAGCATAATCAAGAGTTGATTAAAAGGAAAGAAATCAGCCATCAAAAGAAGTCTCTGCAAGGGAGCTAGCACCCCGAGGAGATAAGGAAACCTTGATCGGTCCTCTACTTCGTGTGGATATCCGTAGAGGCCGGACGCTTGTGAGGCTTCAAGCGAACCCTCTTCCAAAACCACGATCATCAGGTTGCGGTGATCACCTACCCGCACAAAGATGAAGATCTGATCTTCTTAATGTTTCAAAAGTATTTAATCCTTATCTAACTACGAACGGTTTTTGAACAACGTTAATGCGATGAACGGTTGATCCCGCACATGCCTCTTCTGCTGCGTCTAAATTTTTTTAAAAAATTTCTGCGGCATGGGCGGGTTCTAACAGTTGGTAGCTGAACTCCATCGTTTGGCCATGGAAGGCGTCAAGGAAGGCTTGGCAAGAGATGGATTGTGGTTTTCAACTATAAGGTGGGAGATGAGGTTGGGTAATCACAGAACAAGGGGTAATAGGGAATTCATGCAAACCAGGAGAAAAGAGAGATGTTGGAAGGAATTCAACATCGATAGTAGCAGGAGGAGGTTGGTAAGGTGGCAGGAATCATAGAGAATGGGTGATTGGGCAACGGTTTGATAATAGGAAAAGGGTGAAGATAAAAAAGGAAGTCAATTGGTGGTTGTGCACGTTGCCGAGGGTTTCATTCATGCCCACAATGATGGCAAGTTTGAGCTACTATTTACACCAAATCTCAAGAACTTAGATGGTGGTCATAAACAGGTGCCACATGGATGAGGTTAAGGACTAGAATGATGGAAGTCATATGATCCCTGTTAGACCTAATAAGACTCAGCTACGATAGACTGGCCATGATAAGTGTAGAAATGCAATCGAAGGAATAGGACTCGGCTATGATAGAGAAACCATGATGAGTTTGGAGACACAAGTCGAAGGAAGTTAACTTTATTTTGGAATGGGATATGGCTAGAGAATATGTTGTACATGAAGTTCATGGAATCATGGAGGAAACATTCGAAATCACTAAGAATTGTGAGAAGCCAACATGGACAGTTACAGAAACTCAATGGTTATTCAACAGTTTTAGTAATGTGTATAAATAATAGAATGTAATCTGAATAAAAGATCATTTCGCCAATCAATGAAACCAATTTATCTTCAAGTTATTTTTACTTTTATCTTTAAATGCTTTGCTTTAGTTTTCAAGTAAGGACTCTAATTTGCTAGCAGGAGTAGTAGTAGAGTACTTTGATTGTAGCTCTAGCTATACCCTATCTTTTGTTCTTCCAAATAGATGGTATGACAATAGCGAAGGTCTTTGAAGGTCAAGACATCAAGATCCATACTACTCTTATTATCATCCTTTCATTATCCCCTTTCCGGCTAATTTGACACCAATGACACACCCGTGCATCTACCCTTACCTAGCCATTAGACTTTTTACCACTCTTTGCTACCATTTTGATGAGACAAAAAGATGCCAACAAGTTTTCTAGCATTCTTATCTCTCTCTCCAATACCCGCGAACAATATTCTTTTGTACATATCCAATACGATAATGTTGGTTTCATTATATCTAATTATAAGTTATTATCTCGTATATAGAACAAGAGACCACATGAATAATATTCTATTGTACATATCCAATACAATAATGTTGGTCTCATTTTATCTAGTTTTAATATATTTTTCTTATACTTGGAATCCAAGAAAAATCTTTCATACAAATTCACTACAACAATGTCAATCTTATTCTGTCTAGTTATAATATATTTCTTTTTTATTTGGAAACATAAAATATCTTTTGCACAATTGCCTGGTTGTAGTATGCAAGATCATGAAGTAAAACTTGGTATCACTTTACTAATAATTGCACCATTTGCAAAAAATTTGCAAGGGTGCTTCGATCTGTCAATACATAGGGCCTTAGAACTATATGATCTTATATGATGGTTCATCATCAGCAGCATATTGTGGCATTTCTTGGCAAAGGTTTGCAATTTAAATTGTGTCTTCTTTCTCAAGTGTTGGCAAGTGTAGTCTGTGTACAACCACAAACACGTGAAACATCAATCTCAAATTGCCACTCCAAGAATTGTGCTATGAATAAATCTGATCAAACGTACCACTTGGCTACACTTCAACCTCACTATGATATTATATAGAACGGCATGCTATCTAGAGTAGAATTACCACACTGGCCCAAAATCTAGAACAAATACCAAACACAAAAAATATTTGTAGAGAATTACGAGAAAAAAATAATAGTGGAAGAAAATATTTGGGAAAGAAAAATATATTTATTCAAAAGAAAACAAAGGCCAAAACAATGAGTTTGGCTCTCCCTCACAAAGAAGCCTCTCGTCCCTCCAAGAGGCTTTAACTCACCAAAAAGAATCTCCTTTACCATAAAAAATGTCTCACCAAACTCTCCCTCAACTCTTCATGAGACTTTCTCCCACTATTTATAAAACCACAATCTCTCTTCCACTACTCGACAAAACCATCACTATCCCACTCCGACTAAAAAAACAAATTCAAAACACAAAGTTACAGTACCCAAGCGAATGGGTGTGTGTTTTGCACTCTAGATTTAATTTTCATGCTCTCTCATGGCCCTTTTGCCAAACAACTTGTGTGCATCAAATATGGGTGACTGGGGTGGTAGCATGATGGAGGGTTCCTCATCGAACATGGGTGACTGGGTGGTAGCATGATGGAGGGTTCCTCTGGTGGTGATGGAAGCTATGGACCGCCATGATCTTGGGAGGATGACCTGACATGGGCAAAGGGTGTGCAGGGTCTCCCGCAGCCGCTGGCGGGGACGAACTATAGGATCTCCAAGGAGCTAGAGAACCTTTCGAGGCATTTCACAGAGGTGCTTGAGTCGAGTAGTGCTGAGAGAAGTTAGCTGTGATAATGCCGAGCTTAGGGAGTCGAGTGCCGGCGGAGTGGGTTGCTCGAGTGTTGAAATCGAGAGGAAAACTTTAGTATGAGGTCGAATCCTTTTCTCTTACTAAAGACCATTTCATCTTCTGATTTAGAACGGAGGAGGATCGAATGCTGCCCTTGTGGGTGGTCCTTGGCTGGTAGCCGAACAAATCCTAGCGATGGAACCATGGATCCCAAACTTCATCCCCAGGATGGACTGGCTGATTGAAATCCTTATAAGGGTATGATCTATGGTTTTTTAGCAACCCTTTGTCTATAAGAATTAGAGATGGGCATCGAGCCGTGCCGGGCCCGGCCCGGCCCTGGCCCACCGGGCCACAGACTCAACGTCTCGTGCCTAGCACGGCCCGCTTAGCCTATAAGCTAAGCCCGGCCCGGCCCTAGGCCCGTGGGGTGGCGGGTCGTGCCGGGCCCTGGCATGAGACGGGCCGTGCCTGGCACGGCCCGTATGGCAAAAAAAAATAGCCGTTACGGGCCGTGCCAGGCACGAGACGGGCCGTGCCAGAAAAAAAAAATAGCCGTTACGGGCCGTGCCAGGCACGAGATGGGCCGTGCCTGGCATGGCCCGTCTGGCTACCAAAAAATAGCCGTTACGGGCCATGCCTGGCACGGGCCGTCTGGCAAAAAAAAAAGCCATTGCCATAACGGCTTTTTTTTGGTTTTTACCCAAAATACCCCTCCCAACAATCATAAAACGGCAAATTTGAGGGATATTTTGGGAAAAAAATATTTGGAGTCCTGTAAATACCCCTTTTCTCCCTCATTCTCACCACACCAAACCAACTCTTCTCTCCTTCTCTACTACTACTATTTCTCTCTTCTAGCAATATTTAGCAAGTGCTCTTCTAGCAATTTAATTTTTAGTTTGCATTTAGCAAGTGTTCAAGTGCTACACAAGAAGAGGTTCTTATTGAGAAGAGAAGGAGGTTCTTGTTGAGAGCACAAGAGGAAGCTCACAAATCTCGGCTCTACCTCTGGTCCTCTACTCAATTCCTCCTTGTGGTTAGTTTTTATTTTTTGCATTCATCAATTTAGATATGTCATCTTTTGAGAAAAGTCATTTTAGCATTCCTCCTATTTCTGAGGAAAAAGAAACTAATCCCCAACCCTATGTTCCTAGTTCCTCTAGAACTAGTGAACCGAGTGAAGATCAAACCTCTTCTCGTAAGAGGACTAGTGCTGTATGGTATGAATTTGATAGAATTATGGTTGATGGAGTCTGGAAAGCAAAATGTAAAAAATATGCCAAACTTTATAGTTGTAGTAGTAGTGGGGGAACAGACCATTTAAAAAGACATCAAGAGAGTCATAGGATGCATGATTCTCGTCTTCAAAGTACCCTTAATATACAAGGGGGATCACTTTTAGGTAATTTTGCATATAATCATGAAAATCAAAGAAAATCACTTGTAAAATGGATAGTTAAGGATGAATTACCTTTTAGTTTATGTGAATCTTTTAATTTTGAAGAATATGTTTAATTAAACCTACAACCTGCTTACAAAAGAACTAGTAGGCGTACATTTAGAAGAGTAGCTATGACTAACTTTTTAGCAATGAGACAAAGTTTAATTGAAACACTCTCTACTTTAAATGTAAAAGTTTCATTAACTTCTGATATTTGGTCAGCATCTGTAGGTAGTAATTATTTTATTGCTATTACTGCTCATTATATTGATAATGATTGGCAATTAAATAAATGTATTCTTGCTTTTCGTACTTTTGATTTTCCACATTCTGGGCAACAAATTTCAAATACCATTTATCAAACTGCATGTTCATATAATATTAATGATAAAATTATGTCTATTACTTTTGATAATGCATCTAATAATAATTCTGCTGTTACATTATTAAACGACTCATTGCATCCCATGTTAAATGGAAATTTATTGCATATTAAATGTGCATGTCATATCTTAAATCTTTCTGTTCAAGCTGGCATGGGCATGATTCAAGATGTCATTTCAAAAATTAGAAATGCAGTTTTTTTTATTCATGCTTCAAGATCAAGACTTCAAGAATTTAAGGAACTATGTATAAATCATGGTAAATGTTTTAAAAAATTTAAACTTGATGTAATTACTCATTGGAACTTAACATATAGCATGATACATGATGCATACCCATATAAAAACTTATTAAGTGCATATATTAATGATCGTGGATTAGGCTTTACATTGACTGAAATTGATTGGAATAAAGAAAAAAATTTGGAAGATTTTTTACTTAGTTTTTATAATGCTACTAATGTTCTTTCTGATATTTATTATCCAACTTCATGTTCATTTTTACAACAAGCATATATGATTAGTCAAAAATTTGCAGAACATAGATATGATGATGTTTTAATGCCTATTATTGAACAAATGGAATCTAAATGGAATGAGTATTGGGACAAGATATGTCCTATGCATAACTTAGCTGTTGTATTTGATCCAAGAGTTAAATTGAATGGCGTACTAATTTTACTTGATGCATATTGTGAAAATATGATTCAAGATCCTGAACCTGCTAAAATTGAGGTAAAACAACTTCTTTATGATATTTATGCTATATATGATGAAAAAATTCATGGATCTAGATTCTCCGTACAAAGCTCTATTTCTTCTTCTAGTAGTTCTCGTTCGTCATCTATTTTTTTATTCATTGCACAGAGAAAACACACACATGCTTCAAGTTCATCTTCATCTTCTTCATCTTTAAGTAGTGAACTAGAATTTTATTTACGAAATGATCTTCAGTCTGAATATGATGAAAATCAAATAGAGAGTCTAGATGTATTATCTTAGTGGAAGAGTGTTAAAAATCAATATCCTGTTATGTCTGCAATTGCACGCGATATTTTAGCTATGCCGATGTCTACAGTAGCATCGAAATTCGCTTTTAGTGCAGGTCGGCGTGTTCTTGACGAAAAGAGAAGTAGGATGACTGGCGAAACGGTTGAGATGTTTCTCTGCTTCAAAGATTGGTTGGATGCTGAGGCGAGACTTCAAGATAAAGGTGGACATGATACAACATCCTCTGATGATGATGATACAAATACTACTGAATAGTGAATACTGATGATTAGTAAGATTTTGATCATTTATTTTTATTTCTTAATTTTTTATAATTGTATATTTTTATTTTTTTAATTGTTAAAGTGAGTCATCTCTATTTTTTCTCCTTTCTTATTGTATTCTGGAGATCAGACCAAGCTCCAAACCTCCCTTCATGTACCATTTTGATTTAAATTAATAAACTGGTAGGGGTCTATGCCAAACCCCCCACCATTAAGGTGGCTTTATATTAATAAATTTTTAGTTCCCAATATTTATTAATTTATGAAAAAAAATTTATTTTCATTTATTTTAAGGGGGACGAGCCGTGCCTGGCCCGGCCCAGGCCCGATTCAGGCCCTTATGGACCGTTCCGGGCTGGTTTGCGGGCCGTGCCGTGCTTGGCCCACGAATCGTGCCAGCCCAGGCCCTTATGGGCCGTGCCGGGCTGGCTCGCGGGCCGTGCCAAGCTTGGCCCACGAATCATGCCAGCCCAGGCCCTTATAGGCCGTGCCGGGCTCGGCCCGCGGGCCAGAAATTCGTAACCCAGCCCGGCCCCCTTTTATGGGCCGTGCTAGGCACGGCCCGTTACTGTAGCAAGCGGGTCATGCCTGGCATGGCCCGCTTCGTGCCGAGCCGGGCCGGGCCATGGGCGGCCCGGCCCAATGCCCATCTCTAATAAGAATATCACTCTACTTTGCTTTCAATGCGGCATGATAGGGCATCAAGAGAACACCTCAAGTTCCCTCCGAGATCGTTGACCGACTCGGACGGCTAGTAGAATCCGACAAAGGTGGCATTGTGTCGATTGCCGGAGAAGAAGGGAGAGACAGGCAAGAAAATGGTGATTGGGTCTGGTACTTGGTTCAACCCATTGTTGGACTTGGGCTCGCCAAAGGGGCCTAAATCGGTCGGGTCGAAAATCCTTATGGCGGAGGCCAGCTCAGGCCTGACTCAGCTAAAGAGGCCCAAAAGCCCACCCAAGGTACAGGTGGGTCGCTCGCAGGATCCCTCCAAGTTGGGCTCTTTGTGTGTGGGCCCGAGGGGACTAAGGCTTCAATTTCAACTAGTGAACTGCCTCCCTCATTGAAGAAGATGGGGCCATGAAGGAGGGTGGATCTGGCAACAGCCGCTCAGAATCTACATTGGGTGATGGAATAACAACTAGGTTTGTATTATCCTAATCCATCCTACATCTGGTACTGAAGAAGTTGAACAATTTTTTTCTAATAACTATGGGTGCAAATAGGTCGGTCGGACCAGGTCACGAGTGATCTCGACCCAACCTAATAGAAGATCAGGTCGAGTTAGGTCGGGTCCATGGCTAAAATTTCTGACCTAATATATCATTCGGGTTGAGTTAGGTCTATGTATAACCCGATCCCAACCCAAAAAATTCAGATCTGGGTCGGGTCTACGTCGGGTCTGAGTTAGATCTCTGTACTTGTTATTCCCTGTACTTGATTTCTTTCGCAATGATAAAAATTATCGAAAGCAGATTATGTAGGACCATACAAGTGAAAGTGCCTAAGTATCAAGAATTGATGCCATTACAAACTAACCTAATTATGATAGGCTTAACCTTGTTAGCTTCAAGAAAAATTTTCTATTCATATATGCAATACGTTTTTTGAGTAGGAAAGAATTGCATCTATGCTAATCATTTTTACTCAACAGTGATATCCTCCCAATTTGTCAGAATTTATCTACTACTATTTTTTCTTCTAGACATATTATTAGAAAAGCATACTTAGGCCAAAATAAGGAATATAGTTTTGATAATGACATATGACAAAATTCAACAGCTGCAAAGGACTCATCATGAGCCCATCTTCTTCCACATGACAAAATTATTATTTTTTTTAGGAATATATTTTGCTTTCATTAGTTTGAACTTTCTTTTTAGGAGAATAATTTTCCCATTTAATATAACCAACCTAAGCCTTAATATAAAATTCATACCATTCGATAGTACAAAAATGTTAATCTCTTCCATCCCACTCTTCCATTCCAAATGGAGTGTTAGAGATCCTTAAGCACTCATGTGGGCCCTAACAGTGTACCAAGTTCGGTCGGATTGGGTCGGGTCATAGGGTAGAAAATCTAAAATTGTCCCAAATATCAAACGGGTTGGATCGGGTCGGGTCATGTCAGAATTTAGTAAACCCAGACTCGACATAGAAAATAAAACGGGTCTAATTTTAGAACTCGACCCAACCACATGGGTCCTTTAAATCGAGTTGGACCCGACCCATTTGCAACCTTACTAATAACAGTTTCATCCTCCATATTATTTCCATCATCATCTTTATGGAAGTAAATTCCATTCCTTCTCCTAATAATTGTGGCTTGATGAAAAACTTTGCATTCCCATCATCCTCCTTGAGCCATTTAATTCTTGGTTTTTGTCTCCACACAGTTTCTTGTTGGTACACAATTGAGAGATGTTGAGCAAGACTGGATCGAAAAATGGATAAATCCTCATTAGAAAGACCTCCCTCATCACACTCCTTGCCTTGTAGCTCCAAACTCACTTTTTCAACATCCTCTAGTCTTCTAAATAATATCTCCCACTATCATTCTATTCCATGATCTCAACCTTCTTTTAGTGAGCTCCCACCTTCTAGTCATGCGGTACATATCATTCCCTCTAACAGGATTATTCCACATACTACGAACAATGTTCCAAGGTTGGAGGTAATACAGCCACAATTTTTCAAATTTAAAAGGAGATTTGCATACCTTTCTAATGCCAATCTAACTCATATGTCTCCTTATGATCTTACCATGTAAAAAAACAAAACCCTTTCAAGTGGCTTTTACGATTTTGGTCTATAAATGAAAAGAAATATTTCCTGCAAATTCGTCACATGTATGTCCTTATTACATTTCACAAACACCTAGATTTTGTTTCCTATACAACTAAATGGAGATTTATCAACCAGCAAATCAAAGATATATTATCCATTCAGCATATAGAGACATGCGGGCATGGCATCCTTACAATCTCATCGCAATAGACACTTAGGGGTATGGAATCATTTGGATGATATGTGTAATGGCCTGGTTCCATTGAACTGGTTTGGGTCGATTGAGAGGGCCCAAACCAGATCCTTCTTTTTTATTTTTTGCTAAAATGGATGATTCATACAGTTCTAATATGGATACATCTAACAAGATCAGAAAACCACAAATTCCGGAGCGCTCTAGGTAATTCTCCTTTCCAACCCATAGGGTACCTCTGGAATGACTAGCCACATACGAAGCCACCCAGTTGGTGGCCCCTTTAACCTCTCACCCTTCTTTTTTCCTTCATGTGAATAGAATGTGAATGGAGAGGAGTCCTACCAGGAGTCTATCTCCTCTCCCGACTTCATTGGGCATGGGAGTCTAGGGATTGTCGGAGCCCTAGACCTAGTCTATAAAAGGAATTCCCCTCTTCCCTCTAACCATCTCGCCCCAAGCCCCGATCAACCACCGGTGAATCCCATCAAGTTTCCTTTTGGTTTGCATTGATCAGTCTCAGTGAGCCCTGTCAATTACCTTGCCCGAATAAGGTAATCAACCTCAATGCCCCTTCCATACTCATCTCCCAGTCCCTCAACCATTGTCACGGCTAGATTGTCACTGACCAGTTGCCAGATTTAGCTATGAGAGGTTCCCCTATTTTTGGTTCTTGCTTTCCTATTCTGCCTTCATCCATTGTCGGCCACTATGGTCGTCGTCCATCGTGGCTTTCACCAAAGATCGAGCTCTCGACGGTCTCCTATGACCACCCAAAAAGACTCGGTTGCCAACGAATGGACCGAGCCGCTATCCGTTGTTTTGGTTGTCAGTCCTCTTTCCTTTTCTTCCACACTACTGCTAGCCACCACCACTGTTGCCGCTGGATGCCATCATGGGCCACAACTCTCCGGCCATGTCTCTCTCATTTCCCTCTTCCTTCTCTCTCTCTCTCTTGCTCTCTCTCTCTCCTTTTTTTCTCTCTTCTTCACTCTTTCTCTCTTTATTTTTTCCTATTTATCTCTCTAGATATCTGACGGACCAATGGAGGGTCCAAGTAGTTATGTGGCTTTTGGTTGAGTCTAGGAGACATCCCAACCAGTATTTTGGGACTAGGTCTTGGGCTAACATTGTGCAACCATCTACTCTATCCTTTTGTAATTTTCCATCATTGACCCTATACATTTACAACTGTTTTGATGATGAGGCTTGGCTCTGTAGGTGAACAATTGTCTAGGCAAGATGGTGTTGAGCAGAACACTTTACCCCCAAGTTTATGAGGAAAGGGTCGATGTTCGCTATGTTTGAGTATGTCACTGGTAAAAGTAAGAATCCCTAGGCATGATCACCTACATGTAAACCTATTTATGCATTGCATGTTTTTGGTTTCAAGTGGCTGATTTTTATTAATAAGAAAGAGGTGATTATGTATACCTATTTATGCATGCAGGATTTAGGTGATTGCCATTACAATTATTTAATATAATGTTATATTATATTTTCTTGGTGTGAATAAGATTTAATAAATTGATAGTTAAGAAAGAGATAATTGGACTAGCCATGTTAAACTATGGATAGCCTCATCACGGGCAGAAACGTGGCAATATGGATAACCTCATCACAACCAAAAATGTGGCATTATGGATAGCTTGCCATGGGCAAAAACATGGCATTGTGGATAGCCCCACCATTGGCAGGAAGGTGGTACTTAAGATTGCCAGTGATAGGCTGGAGTATGGCCACGGTTAATCCAAAATCTAAAGATAATAATTGATTGTTTCAGATCCTATTAATGAGAAATAGATGATAAATAATATGAAATCATTGAGAATAATTGTAGTGGATTTGTGATGATACATATGCATACAGAGCAGTTTTAGTTATATAGGATGCTTAATATAAGGTTTCATGAATTATACTATTATATTGGTGCGGATATGTGGAAATTCTTACTTGGCTCTCATATCATCATTTTTTTTCTTTCAAAGTCACATAATGCATAGTCTTGACTGGGTTCGGTGTTGAGTTTGCATGATGGAGTCATTAGTTAGTTTATTTTCTTATACCAAATAAATATTTAAAAATTTTATAATTGAATAAATTTGATTATTTGATTATGATTGATTTATTTAGTTAGATTATTTGGTTATTAACAATTATATTAAAATTTTAAAAATATTAAAATTTATTTATTTTAAATTTTGTATGATTTTTAAAGCGGTTCATACGGTCGATCCAGATGGTAGGTTGGAGGCATAATAGTGCGCCTATTCAGTAACATTAACTCATCGCTTTTCGTTGGACAGTCTAAAAACTCAGATTCAGACACAAATTAATTGGAACATGAGACATATGAAGACACCATGTGAAGTTGTACCAAAAAAAACACCTTGTGATGATATTCGTACATGCCCAGTGCAATAATTTGGTCTTATTTTTTATGGTTGTAATACGGGAGACGTTGACAGAGACATTATCTATAGAAAATATGCTCTGGCTAGCCGTCTTGTACTGTTCTGTACAGATGGTAGTCTCAACTTTGATGGGATAGAAATCACCCAAGTATCTTTGAATTTCATCTATTTCCATTGCACTTCAATTTACATCGGTTGATATTATTTTATTACAGAATCATAGTTCAAAATCTTATGGTGGCAGAAGAAAATAATTAGGATTTATCTGTAACTGATCAGTTTTTCTTAGAGGCACGAGCAAATAAAATTCTTTCAACTTCAATACTGAATAGAGACATTGCCGCTTGGTTGGGTTGGGATCGTTCATATATATTATCTATCAAAGATGCAGATTTATATTAAAAATTATTTTATCCTAAAAAATTACTTATTTATATAAAAAATTAGTATTTATTCTAAAATTATTTTATTTATATAGAAAGTGACGAAAGGATCATCCGATCAAATTCATATGATCAAGCCTACCATGCCAAATATTAGGAGATTCAAGATTTAGAATAAAAAGATGATCTTTATTAGAATCTTTAGGAATTACACTCAAATTTAATAGGACTTCATATATAAAGCTTTGTCCAACAAACTCGTTGGTACTTACAAGCTTATTTTCCTAACAATCTTATAGCCTCTAGATAGAAGAAGAGATCCACTAATGAGATTCTCCTAACATTAGGGATGAACAGCAATTCATGAAGGATTAGAGTTTTTCCAGATATCATCTTTACGTCCACTCATCCTTTTTCTAACACTTGTGCTGAGAACTTGTTCTCAAGTGTTACACCTCTGACACTTGATTTTTGAAAGGTGGAGAACCAGGAGAGATTAAAACAAACATGAATATTAGCTTCGAAATCAACCCACCAATCACAAGAAGAATGGAAAAGAAAAACCAAAGAGTTTTAACTTTCTGACCTAAAGGAAGATCTGTAACCATGTTCAACCATATTCGCTTAAAGTGTAGGTGATCCTTTCTTCCAAGGTTTAGTCTTCCTATGGTAGCAGTCCTTCGAAATATGATTTGATCGCCCGCACACGAAGCAAAAGGTCTCCTTTCTTTTTGGCTTCTGATTTGGATGGTTATGGCTTCTAGGAGGTTTGGAGGAAGAGACAAGATTTGAAGGAATTTGGAGTTTTTTCTTTTTAAAGAAATTTTTATAGGGTTTGAAATAGGTTTGACTTGATTTGGTCAAATTGAGCTTGGGTCCAAAATAAGGTTTAGGCTTATGTTAAAGTCAATGCTCTTCTTCGATCCTGATAGAGTTTATAATCTCTGATAGGGTTAACTCATCTTGCTTATTACTTAACTCATGAGAAAAACTTGACCAAGATAGAGGGAGAGAATCAACCAAGGCTTGGACTTTGTAAGTTTCAGAGAATTTGCAGCCTGTCAATTTAGTCTTTCTAAGAAGGTCTTGAAATTCATGAATTTGGATGTTGATAGATTTGGAATCCACCATGGCATATTTACGGAACTTGAATATAGCGAACCGATCAAGACCAGCATCATTCAATCCAAATTCCGCTTAAAGAGCATCCCAAAGCTCCTTAGCCAATTTGGTGGGAAGGTACACATTATATAGAGAATCAGTAAGGGCACTAAGGATCCTATAGGGGCAATGGGAATCAATTTCTTCAGGGGTTTTAGAAGGAGAGCCAGATGATCCAAAATCTTGAGGGCTAAAAGAGAGTTGAGAGATTGATCTAGATGATGGTCTAGAATTAGTAAATTCTACGGTAGTGATCAACCCAAATATGGTGATCCAATATTTTACTTGGCTTTGCCACCTTCTAAAAGAAGTTCCACTATATTTTTTAGGTTTTATTGAACTATGATCATCAAAAGAAGCCATTTATGAAGTTTTGTTTGCTTAGTTTGTTCTGCAAACACAAGTTTCATGAAGATTAGCCCTATATGTTTGAATAGTTAATTAATAGCTTTCAATAATATACTTCTAGATTTTGAAATAAATGCAATAAAGAGATATAATAACAATAAAATTAAATTATTAAACTAAGAAATATAATAAGTAAAGTAACTTTATAATATTTGCACGTTTTCCAAAGCAGCAGCAATAGATATTTTAAAAACAACTAATAAAAGGCACAGATTTTAAAGATTGCAGAAACTAGTTTGCACAAAATTTAAAGCCGTAGAAAATCTACACAGATTTTAACAGTAATTTTCTATACAAATTTTTAATCTGTAGAAAATTTCTTCACTATTTTCAAAGATGTAGAAAATTCTGCAAAGGTTTTAAATATGCAAAAAATTTTCTGTACGGCTTTTAAAGTTGCAGAAATCTATTTGCATAATTTTTAGAACAATATGACTTTCCTAAAAGATTACTTTTTGTGAAGAAAATAACCTTCTGAATGTAGTTAAGGCTTTTAAATTTTTATATAATTAAACTAAATCTAAGTCTATGCTATCAAATTAAATTTTGATAAATATATATATATATATATATTGTTGCCCAGACGTGCAGCCCAAGAGGGGGGGTGAATTGGGTCTCTTTAAAAATAGTTAAAGTTAAAACGTGAAGAGAGTATGAGTTCCTTTTATCTTAAAGATTCAGTAGCGGAAATAAGAATGCACAAATATGACAGTGAATAAAGTTATGAAAAGTGTCAGGAATATGCAGAGAAAAGGAAGAGAAGAAGCACAATCACAAACACTAAGATTTATAGTGGTTCGGTGCATTTCCAGCATCTACGTCCACTCCTCAAGCCTAGCTTGAGATTTCACTATAACCCAGCAAATTACAGCCTGATTGTCTTCCGGGCTCACAATCAAAACCTAGTTGGTTTTCCCAAGCAACCAACCGAAAACCTTTTGTTTTTCGGGATCACAAACAACCCAGTTAGTTTTCAGACGAACCAACCAAAAACTTTACACCGTTTGTTTTTCCGGGCTCACAAACAACCTAGTTAGTTTTCAGATAAATCAACCAGAAACTTTTCCCTTGCTGAATATTTTCTATTCAGCAACTTCCAATCTAGGCTTGAAAGAGCCTTTACGAGTTTCAAATTAATGAAACTGTTACAGCAGCAATTAATCCAACTAAAAGAATGCTGTAACTAGAAAACTTAAAGCTTCATAACATGTAAAGAATAAATCAATGAAAGTAAAAGCTGAAGCCGATGAAGACTGTGGAAGAATGTTCCAATGTCCGAACAGCAGCTCTTCAGAATGCAGTGAGAAGCTTCGACTGATTTCCTCACAGGAGAAAGTTTTAGATTCAGTGCTGGTGAGGATGATGAACTGT
The DNA here is from genome assembly GCF_009389715.1 of Phoenix dactylifera. Classification (NCBI taxonomy): domain Eukaryota; kingdom Viridiplantae; phylum Streptophyta; class Magnoliopsida; order Arecales; family Arecaceae; genus Phoenix; species Phoenix dactylifera. Next base: position 130,966 of record NW_024067837.1, on the reverse strand, counting down.
TAAGCTTTTATTCTCTTTTTTTCAGTGGAAACCTTTTTTTTCTTTAGAATCTTTTTTCTTTTCTTGTTGTTTCCATTCTGAGGTTCCCTCGTATTTATAGACAAATTCTTTGGCCGGATTTGAATTCCTTTCTTTCCGTTCTGATGAGAATCTTTTTCTGTTACAGAAGAAGACAAAAGTTGTTCACAGCTTCCCGTTGTGGTCCTAGCAGTACAAGGGTCGATTTATATAGCTCAGGGGTCGACTCATGTTCATTCTGGATCGGCACTTCAAATTGTCGAGAAGGCTTTTGCTTGGTCATCTTCAAAGGGTCGACTCTTTATCCTTAAGGATCAGCTCATCTTCATCAGGAGTCGCCTCTTCAAATACAAGGGTCGGCTCATGCTTTGGTTTTTCGGTCGGCGCTGAGACTGAGCAGGGGTCGATTCTTCAAGTGCAAGGATCGACTCTTCAATTTCGGGGGTCGACTCATTTTTAACAAGGGTCGACTCATGATATATTTCTTTCGGTCGGTGCTTAGATTGAGCAGGGGTCGACTCTTCAAACGCAAGGGTCGACTCTTCAATTTCGAGGGTTGGCTCATTTTGAACAAAGGTCGACTCTTCAGGCTTGTCTCAGGCGGTGAGGACTTTCTGTTTACTTTGAACTATACAAGGGTCAACTCATGTTTTGCGGGGGTCGACTCTTTGACTGTGTTCCTTGAATAAAACTTATCAGAATCAACTTAAACTTGTCCTTTTTGCTTAGAGGTTGACTCAAGTTTTTCAAACAGAAAATCTTAGACTTCCTCTCTAATCTCCATGGACTACATTAAGATCATTTCCTTTTAGAATATGTCCAATGAGATATTTGCAAAGAACTTATGATTTTGCAGTGCTTCATTCCTTTTGATTTTTCTTGACTTATAAATCTTCATAATTAGACCAATGTCATTAATACACAACATGATCTCAAGTGTTTTGTAATCATCAAAATTCATGTTTTAGGGTTGACAATCTCCCCCTTTTTGATGATGACAAAACCATTGACTTAAAAAGAATTTTGTAATAAATTTCACAACAATTATTAGATTTCTATAATGAAGTTCCGAGCAAATATGACATTCAGAGATATATGCATAATTTCAACAGATTAAGGAGAAAGGTCTCCCCCTATCAATTATAAACATTCGAATTATGCAGAGTTCTTGTTCTTTATCATAATTTAAATCTCCCCCTATATATTAGCTTTAGTGTAAAGATTTGTATTCTAAATTCTTTTCATATTTCTTATATCTCATATTAGAATTTTTCATATATTTCTCCCAATTTGTATTCTGAATTCTTTTCACATATCTTATTTTTCATATTAGAATTCTTTTTCATATAATTCTCATTTCTCAGATTAGAATTCTTTTCATATTTCTCCCCCTTTTTGTCATCAACAAAAGGAAGGAAGTTAAAAATAATATCTGATACTAACATTAAGAATTTTGATACCATTACAGATTTTGATATGTATCAGATGCAATATGTATTAGAGTAGTATATAAACCAATGAAGATATATGTTTCAAGAAAGATAATCATTCATTGCACTGAGTAAATAAAGTACATTTGATAAATCAGAGAATTACAATTGGTATCAATTGGTATTAGTCAGCATACAAGTGTGCCAAATAATCATGAAACTCAGCTTAGTATAAGATTATGTTTTGAAAACATGGGTTTCAGTCTAAGCTTAGGTTAGGTTTAGTCTAAGGTCAGTCTAGGTTGAAGGTTTTGAAGATGAAGGTCCAGACTGATCTTCCTTTGGCTCTTCCATCAGCTTGTCAATTTTACTGTTTAGTGCAGTGATGGAGCTAATAAGCTGACTTTGTTCTTCTTGCAATTCTTGAATAGAGCTTTGAACAGTATTTTCTTGCTCTTTCAGCTGGTTTTCAATCTCAGTAATTTTTTTCTGCTGGTTAGCTGCTAGTTGTCTTAATCCTTGCAATTCAGATTTTACTTCTTTTACCAAATCAATGAGATCAATAACCTGATTCCAGCAGACTCCAGAGTTGAACATTGCATTTATGATGTTGTCTCCAATGAACTTTAACTGCCATTTTTCAAGTCTGAGTGGAGGATCTGATGGCCTTTGTATTGGTGGAGGCTGACTGACTGGAGTTTCTGTTGGAGGTGCTTGAGTAGAAATTCTTTTGCCTTTTTGTGGTGTAGGAGTGTCTTGACCACTTTCAGCTTGAATTCCTTTCCTTTTATGAGTCCATTTGCCCTCATATTTGACAAATCCCATTCTTTTCAATGATTTGTCATTGGAGACATCAAGAGACAATAGTTCCTTCTTGGTCTCCCCTTCTAGGTTTACATTGAAGTAACAGAAGACTTGAGTTAAGACCATACCATAAGGAAATGAAGCTCCTTTTCTCTGTCCTTGAGCTTCCATATATTTAATCATCAGGCATGGTAGGTTCAGTGGGAGTCTTTGTATGATATCATGCATTACTAGTATATCCCTTTCTGAAACATGATCAAATTTTTCTGTCTTCGGAAAGAGCATTTTATTGATCATGTGATGCAGTAGACGCATCTCTGCATTCAGCTGATTGGCACTGATCTCAGTCCAATCTCCTGTAACTTCTTTATTTAGAATGGTACTAATCCCTTCGTTCCTATTTTCAAGGTGATCTTTGTTTTCTCCATCATTAGGGATCTGAAGAGCATCTCTAAGAATTTTTCAGTAATTAAAATAGGGACATCTTTTACCTTGGACGAGATTTGTCCTTGTCGATATCTGGCATTGTTGTAGAACTCTTGTACCAGGTCTGGGTAGGATGGCACATTTAGTGAGCAGAGGTATTCCCAACCCATATCTTTGAGATTTTTCCCTAAGGGGAAGTTTTCTTTCTCCAAGAATTCAAAATCTACTCTCCTTCCAGTAGAGACATTTCTTATGGAGAGAGGTCCTTGTTTCGACACTGAGGATGGAGGTGACAGAGGAGCCGTAATGGGTTGAGGCGGTGGTGTTGTTTGTCTTTGCGGAGTCTCTGCCTATGCCTTTGTCCTCCTCTCAGTTTGTGGAATGGCATTCTTCCTCTTTGGTCCGGATGTAACTTGCTTTATTCTCACCATTGGAAGATCAATCAGAAACTTCGGAAAGGTTTTCTAGGGTTTTTTTGGGAGGTTTTTTTGTTTGAAGAAGAGTTTGAAGATAAAAAGGCGCTCTAAGGGGTATGAAACGTTTCAGATTCAACGTTTCAGAGAGAAAGAGAGAAGAAGCCTTTTGGAATCCGTTAATGGTTTCCTCTTTAGTCAACTCATTCAACTCATGAGTCATTTTCTATAGACTAGGAGTCGACTCTTTTAACTTAAGAGTCGTCTTTTGTGAGTTCGGGGTCGACTCTTTTAATTTAAGAGTCGTCCCTTACTACATGAGTCGACTCCTCATTCACATGAGTCGTCTCCTCAGACTGTTCAAGAGACAAAATCTTTTTGAATGATATTTAAAACTCAATTGTAAACCACGGATTAAATCAACCAAAATTCAACCAATAATAGTCAATCAAAATACAAAATTTATCATTCATAATCAGTCATCAAAATGGATCACAAATGCATAATTCACCTCTAAATTTATAAAATACTTCTTCATTAAGAGGTTTAGTGAATATATCTGCAATTTGTTTATCAGTATTTATAAATTCAATTTTTATATCCCCATTTTGAACATGATCTCTTATGAAATGATGTCTGAATTCTATATGTTTAGATCTTGAGTGTTGTATAGAATTTTTAGTCAGATTTATGGCACTAGTATTGTCACACCTTATAGAAATTTTATTTTATTTTATGCCATAGTCCTTAAGTTGTTGCTTAATCCACATAATTTGAGCACACCAACTTCCTGCAGCAATATATTCAGCCTCAGCTGTAGATAATGCTACGGAATTCTATTTCTTGCTAAACTAAGAAATTAAGTTTATTCCAAGAAATTGACAAGTTCCACTTGTACTTTTTCTATCTAATCTACAACCAGCAAAATCAGCATCTGAATATCCAATTAAGTCAGTTGTAGATGTTTTAGAATACCATAAGCCTAAGTGTTGTGTTCCTTTTAAGTATCTTAATATTCTTTTAACAGCGATTAAGTGTGATTCTTTAGGATTTACTTGATATCTTGCACACATACAAACACTATGTATTATATCAGGTCTACTTGCTGTAAGATAAAGTAAAGATCCAATCATTCCTCTATACAGCTTTGAATCAAGAGATTTACCATGCTCATCTTTTTCTAATTTACAAGAGAGGCTTATAGGAGTAACTATTGATTTTGAATCTTCCATACCAAACTTCTTTAAGATTTTTTTTGTGTACCTACTTTGGCAGATGAAGATTCCATCTCTTGTTTGCTTAATTTGGAGTTCAAGGAAGAAGTTGAGTTCACCCATCAAACTCATCTCGAACTCACTTTGCATGAGCTTAGCAAATTCTTCACATAAACTTTCATTAGTAGCACCAAATATAATATCAACAACATATATTTGAACAATTAGAATGTCAGCATTTTTCATTTTAATAAATAGAGTTTTATCAACATTTCCTCTTGAAAAATTACTCTTTATCAAAAAGTTGCTTAGTCTATCATACCAAGCTCTAGGAGCTTGCTTCAAGCCATAAAGTGCTTTGTTCAATTTAAAGACATGATCTGGAAGTTTATGATTTTCAAATCCTGGTGGCTGTTCTACGTAAACTTCTTCTGTTATGAAACCATTTAGAAATGCACTTTTGACATCCATCTGAAATAATTTAAAATCCATGTAGCATGCAATTGCAAGTAATAGCCTAATGGCTTCAAGTCTAGCTTTATTTCTAATTACAATTCCATCTTCATTTAATTTATTTCTGAAAACCCATTTTGTTCCAATTACAGAAATATTTTCAGTCCTTCTAACTAAATTCCAAACATTGTTTCTTTCAAATTGCTTCAGTTCTTCTTGCATTGCCATTAACCAATTACTATCTTTTTCAGCTTCTTCAAAAGATTTTGGTTCTATCTGAGAAACAAATGCAAGATGACTACAAATATCTCTAATGGAGGATCTAGTCTTAATTTCTTGTGAAGGATCACTAATTATTAGTTCTCTAGGATGACTATGTGTATACCTCCATTCTTTTGGTAGAGTAGTTTTACCTTTGAGTATTTGATCTTCTTCTTCTTGATTTTCATCATGCTCTGAATTTTCAGATGCAGAGACATCCTTTAGGGTTAAATCTTTGACTTGCTCATTTAGTTCTTTTGCATCATCATTGAGATCTACATCCTTTCTTGAAGAAGGGTCATTAGATTCATCAAAGATAACATGTTTTGACTCTTCTACGACTAGAGTTCTCTTATTAAATATTCTATATGTTTTGCTTGATGAAGAGTATCCAAGAAAAATAGCTTCATCTAATTTTGAATCAAATTTTTCCAAATTATCCTTACCATTATTTAGAACAAAACAGATGCAACCAAAAACATGAAAGTATGAAAGATTTGGTTTCTTATTTTTCAAAAGTTCATATGGAGTTTTCTTTAGTATTGACCTAATAGTAACTCTATTAAGAACATGACAAGCTGTATTTATGGCTTTAGCCCAAAAATACTTAGGTAAGTCACTCTCACATAACATTGTTCTAGCCATTTCAGGAAGAGTTCTATTCTTTCTCTCTGCAACATCATTTTGTTGTGGTGTTCTTGGTGCAGAAAAATTATAATCAATACCATTTTCGGTGCAGAAATTTTCAAAATCATGATTTTCAAATTCAGTTCCATGATCACTTCTAATCTTGATAGTTTTTAATCCATATTCATTTGAAATCTTTTTATACAGTTTAGTGAAAGCTAAAAATGCTTCACTTTTGTGTGTCAAGAATAAAACCGATGTATATTTAGAAAAATCATCCACAATAACAAAACCATAATGCTTTCCACCTAGACTTGCAGTTCTAGTTGGTCCAAATAAATCCATATGCAGAAGCTCTAGAGGTCTGTTTGTGGAGACAGCATTTTTAGATTTGAAAGAGGTTCTGATTTGTTTTCCTAGTTGGCATGCAGAGCAGATTTTAGCTTTTTCAAATGACAATTTAGGCAAGCCAAAAACAAGTTCTTTTGGGATAAGTTTTGAAATTAAGTCCATGCTTGCATGAGCTAATTTTCGATGCCATAACTAGCTAGCTTCACTATTTTTGGTTTTCATTGCTACTAAACAGTCCATGTTTTTCATGAGTATTTGATCTAAATCAACCAAATACACATTCCCATGTCTATGTCCAGTAAATATTATACCACTGTTATTAGTTCTAGAAACTAAGCATAATGATGATTCAAAAGTCACAATATATCCTTTATCACAGAATTGGCTAATACTTAGCAAGTTATATTTTAATCCATCTACCAATAAAACATTTTCAATAAAAGTAGTTGGAGTAATCCGAATGTTACCAATACCAATGATTTTGCCTTTTCCATTATCACCAAAGGTAACCATTCCTCCATCTTTCTTTTTGAGGGACATGAATTGAGATTCATCCCCTGTCATGTGTCTAGAGCATTCACTATCCAAGTACCATTTTCTGTTTGATGCTTTGGATGCTAGACACACCTACAAAATAGAAATTCAATTCTTTATCTTTGGTACCCAAGCTTTCTTGGATCCTTGAATGTTAGCAATGATGGTTCCCTTTGGAACTCATATTTTCTTAATTGAAACTTTGCTTATAAGTTTTTGGCTTTTAGTATTGCAAGCAGTGTATTCTTGTTTCTGTTTATCTAATTTAAACAATGTAGATTTCGGTTGAACATGAGTTGGCTTTACAAATATGTTCTTCAATGATTTCTGTTTTTTCCAAGGATTATATCCTAAACCAGCTTTATCATAAACCGCTTTCTGACTTTCTAGGATTAGATTTAATTTCTCAGAGCTTAGGTTGAATTTATCTACTATAGATCTCAGTTTTTCAAGTTCTTTAGCTAACTTCTGTTTTTCTTCATGCAGTTCCTTCTTATTATCCAGAAGCAGAGCATTTTTTTTTCTAATGTTTGGTTTTTAATCTTTAGCTCCTTATTCTTTAAACTAAGCATTTTATATTCAATCATAAGCTCAGAAAAAGCATCTTGAAGTTCATCGAAAGTGAAATCATATTCAGTATTTAAGTATACCTTACTTTCGTGTGCCATTAGACACAGATTTGCAGCTTCTTGTTGCTGTTCCTCTTCTCCAGAGCTGGATTCATCACTATCACTCCAAGTAGCCAGCATAGCTTTCTTCCTCAACCTTTTCGGAGCCTTTTTTAGTAGAGGACAGTCTGTTCTGAAGTGTCCAGGCTTTTTGCACTCATAACAGACATATTGCTCCTTATTTTCTTTGTTTTGCTCCCCCATGATTACAGGCCTTTTCTTAAAGTTTTCTCTATTTCTTCTAAAGAATTTTCTGAACCTTCTTGTAAGCAGGGCCATTTCTTCATCGTTTTCAGATTCAGAGTCCTCACTCTCGTCCTCATGCAGAGTGGATTTAAGAGCGATGGTTCTGCGCTTCTTGGGTTCATCTTCCTCAAGGTTCTGTTTCATTGAGAGCTCATGAGTCATTAAGGAACCCAGCAGTTCTTCCAGTGGGAGAGAATTGAGATCTTTGGCTTCTTAAATGGCAGTGGCCTTTGCTTCCCATGCTCTAGAAAGAGATCTAAGAATTTTTCGGACAAGATCACTGTTAGAGTAAGATCTACCAAGGCTCTTCAGGTCATTTATAATATCAGTGAATCTAGTAAACATTTCAGTTATAAATTCACTGTTTTCCATTCTAAATAATTCATACTTATGCACTAGCATACTGATTTTAGATTCTTTGACCTGGTTAGTGCCTTCATGTGTAACTTTCAGCCTATCTCAAATTTCTTTAGTAGTCATGCAAACAGATATACAATTAAACTCATTTGCATCTAAAGAACAGTAAAGAACATTCATGGCTTTTGCATTTAGCTGAGCTATTTTTTTTATCATGGTCACCCATTCAATCTCAGATTTGAATAAGGTGATGCCATCTACAATCTTAGTTGGTGTGTGAGGTCCATTGACAATAACAGTCCATAAATCATAGTCAAGTATTTGAATAAAAATACGCATACATGCTTTCCAATAAGTAAAATTTGTGCCATTGAAAAGAGGTGGTCTATTGGTAGATTGCCCTTCGGCAATAGAGGTTCCCATAGTGGCTGCCATGACCTTTAACTCTTAATTGTTAAATCAAAAGGTTTCTGTGAGTACCAGGCTCTGATACCACTTGTTGCCCAGAGGTGCAACCCAAGAGGAGGGATGAATTGGGTCTCTTTAAAAATAGTTAAAGTTAAAACGTGAAGAGAGTATGAGTTACTTTTATCTTAAAGATTCAGCAGCGGAAATAAGAATGCACAAATATGACAGTGAATAAAGTTATGAAAACTATCAGAAATATGCAGAGGAAAGGAAGAGAAGAAGCACAATCACAAACACCAAGATTTATAGTGGTTCGGTGCACTCCCAGCACCTACGTCCACTCCTCAAGCCTAGCTTGAGATTTCATTATAACCCAGCAGATTACAGTCTGATTGTTTTCTGGGCTCACAATCAAAACCTAGTTGGTTTTTCCAGGCAACCAACCGAAAACCTTTTGTTTTCTAGGATCACAACCAACCCAGTTGGTTTTCAGACAAACCAACAAAAAACTTTACACTGTTTGTTTTTCCGGGCTCACAAACAACCCAGTTGGTTTTTAGATAAACCAACCAGAAACTTTTTCCTTGCTGAATATTTCCTATTCAGCAACTTCCAATCTAGGCTTGGAAGAGCCTTTACAAGTTTCAAATTAATGAAACTGTTACAGTAGCAATTAATCCAACTAAAAGAATGCTGTAACTAGAAAACTTAAAGCTTCAGAACATGTGAAGAATAAATCAATGAAAGTAAAAACTGAAGCCGATGAAGAAGTTGGCTGTGGAAGGATATTCCAATGTCCGAACAGCAACTCTTCAGAATGCAGTGAGAAGCTTCGACTGATTTCCTCACAGGAGAAAGTTTTGGATTCAGTGCTGGTGAGGATGATGAACTGTTAAGCTTTTCTTCTCTTTTTCTCAGTGGAAACCTTTTTTTTCTTTAGAATATTTTCCCTTTTCTTGTTGTTTCCATTCTGAGGTTTTCTCGTATTTATAGACAAATTCTTCGGCGGGATTTGAATTCCTTTCTTCCTGTTCTGATGAGAATCTTTTTCTATTACAGAAGAAAATAAAAGTCGTTCACAGCTTTCTGTTGTGGTCCCAGCAGTACAAGGGTCGACTCATGTTCATTCTAAATCGGCACTTCAAATTGTCGAGAAGGCTTTTGCTTGGTCATCTTCAAAGGGTCGACTCTTTATCCTTAAGGGTCGGCTCATCTTCATCAGGAGTCACCTCTTCAAATACAAGGGTCGGCTCATGCTTTGGTTTTTCAGTCGGTGCTGAGACTGAGCAGGGGTCGACTCTTCAAGCGCAGGGATCGACTCTTCAGTTTCGGGGGTCGACTCATTTTTAACAAGGGTCGACTCATGATATATTTCTTTCGATCGGCGCTTAGACTGAGCAGGGTCGACTCTTCAAACGCAAGGGTCGACTCTTCAATTTTGGGGGTCGGCTCATTTTGAACAAAGGTCGACTCTTCAGGCTTGTCTCAGGCGGTGAGAACTTTCTGTTTACTTTGAACTATACAAGGGTCGGCTCATGTTTTGCGGGAGTCAACTCTTTGACTGTGTTCCTTGAATAAAACTTATCAGAATCAACTTAAACTTGTCCTTTTTGCTGAGGGGTTGGCTCAAGTTTTTCAAATAGAAAACCTTAAACTTCCTCTCTAATCTTCATGGACTAGATTAAGATCATTTTCTTTTAGAACATGTCAAATGAGATATTTGCGAAGAACTTATGATTTTGCAATGCTTCATTCCTTCTAATTTTTCTTGACTTATAAATCTTCACAATTAGACCAATGTCATTAGTACACAACATGATCTCAAGTGTTTTGTAATCATCAAAATTCATCCTTTAGGGTTGACATATATATATATAGTAATTTTTAGTACAATCATGAAACATGTTCTTTGACTGTTGAAAAAGTATTTTGCCTAAAAATTGTTATATATTTATTTTATAAAAGTACTATAAATGAATAATCTATTAGAAAAAATTAGAAGATTGAAAAAAACTTGCCTAGATCGAGGCATGTGATATACACTGCCCTAATAGTATGTTTCACCCCTTATGTGTATATTTGCGGCGATCTCGTCCCCAAGGTACAACAATCCGGCTCACCCCGATCCTCCTCTAATGAGTACGATCGTTAGAAAACCTTGACTCGACTAACTCCTTCAGATGCCCAGATTAAAAAAAAAATTGAAAGAGATTTGGAAGAAAAGAAAAAGAAAAATGAGAGAAGAATTCTTTATTTCGTCTCAGAAAGCAAAGAAGTATTAATTTGGATTGTGTTGTTTAAAACACTGGACCTAGAGCTTATTTATAGACTATGTTCGGTGACCGATAAGGAGCAGCATTTCTGAAGATGCGATATTTCAGAAATATCACATCTCTATGGAAACCGGAACCAACGCTCTTTTCATAAGAGTTTCAACTCTTCTGAAAGAAGCGTCTGAAGAAAATAATAAGAGTTTTAAAATTTTTAAACATATAAAATTTAGAAAATAAAGCTTGAATATTTATTATTTTTAAAATTAAATCTTTTTCTTTTAAGTTAAAACTCCAACAATTCACTTAGGCGCCACCATCCATTGGTTTCCTTAGGGTTAACTTTAACTGTAGTGTGTTAAAATGAAGTAATTTGGATTGAGCAAGTTTTGTTATTAGAATTGCGAGTGGTACATTAGTTGTAGCAGGAGGTGTTATATTGTTTGACATTGCTATTCCTACAGCAGAAATACGGGCTGCATGAAAAGGTATATTGTTTGACATTGCTGTTCAAAAATACTGGAGCGCCCACTGAGGGCTCCCTCCCTTATTACATATAGAGAAACTAATAATGTGACAGATTGAATGGCATCATGTATTGTTAATTGTGATGTGGCTTGCTGATGGCGATAACATAAAAAAAAAAAAAGAAAAAAAAAGCTTGGCTATCATGTGACTTCCTGGTGATCTGTCTTGGATCTACATGAGAGAAAAATCACAAGCGTACACACCTGGAACAAAATAAAAAAAATAATAAAAAAAGGGTGCTTTTGGCTACGATAAAGGGGCTTCAGCTTGGTCTGCTCGTATTAATGTCATTTGCCAGATTTTGTGTCCCTTAGTGTGTTATTTTATTTAGAAACCACCACCCATTGATTTCCTCCAGGTTAACTTTAACTATAGTATGGAAAGATGAATGATTTGGATGGTGCAAAGTTTTGTTATTAGAAGTATGAGTGGTATGTTAGTTGTAGCAGGAGATGTTATATTATTTGATATTGTTGTTTCTACAACAGAACGTGGATCAGGGGCAACTACTGGCGGAGGCTGATGACGATCTGCATCAGCATGGATTAATACAAGAGAAAAGTAACATGCCACATGCCTGAAAAAAATAATAATAATAATAATAAAATGGTGCTTTTGGCTACCATAAAGGGGCTTTAGCTTCGTCTTCTCGCCCCAAGAGGTAATCAAATTGCCATCAATCCAAATAGCAATAGCAGTGGAAGTTAATGGCGGAATTCCCCTTGAATGTGAATCACGAACATGGCCGGCCCCTCGAACGTGAATCACGGGCAACTACTAGCGGAGGCTGATGACGATACATATCTACCTGATTAATATGAGAGAAAAGTCACATGCCACACACCTGAAAAAAAATAATAAAAAAGGGGTGCTTTTGGCTGTTATAAAGTGGTTCAGCTTCATCTCCTCGCCCCAAGAGGTAATCAAATTGTCATCAATCCAAATAGCAATAGCAGTGGAAGTTAATGGCGAAATTCCCCTCGAACGTGAATCACGAGCATGGTCGGCCCCTCGAATGTGAATCGCAGGCAACTGCTAGCGGAGGCTGATGACGATACGTATCTACCTGATTAATATGAGAGAAAAGTCACATGCCACACACTTGAAAAAAAATAAAAATAATAATAAAAAAGGAGTGCTTTTGGCTGTTATATAGGGGCTTCAGCTTCGTCTCCTTGCCCTAAGAGGTAATCAAATTGCCATCAATCTAAATAGCAATAGCAGTGGAAGTTAATGGTAGAATTCCCCTCGAACGTGAGTCACGAGCATGGTCGGCCCCTCGAACGTGAATCACGGGCAACTACTAGCGGAGGCTGATGACAATACGTATCTACCTGATTAATATGAGAGAAAAGTCACATGCCGCACACCTGATAAAAAATAAAAAAATAATAAAAAAGGGGTGCTTTTGGCTGTTATAAAGGGGTTCAACTTCGTCTCCTCGCCCCAAGAGGTAATCAAATTGCCATCAATCCAAATAGCAATAGCAGTGGAAGTTAATGGCGGAATTCCCCTCGAACGTGAATCACGAGCATGGTCGGCCCCTCGAACGTGATAACGATACGTATCTACCTTATTAATATGAGAGAAAAGTCACATGCCACACGCCTAAAAAAAATAAAAAAATAATAAAAAAGGGGTGGCTTTGGCGGTCATAAAGGGGCTTCAGCTTCGTCTCCTCGCCCTAAGAGGTAATCAAATTGCCATCAATCCAAATAGCAATAGCAGTGGAAGTTAATGGCGGAATTTCCCTTTGTTGCTGGAAATTGGACCCGAGGGCGGTCGTCGGCTGAGAAGGTGGAGCTTCGGCGAGAGTCTGTGGATGGCGTTCCGTCGGTGAGCGGCGTCCTCCGTGGGGCCTGCAAAAAAGCCAGTGGCCGGGGTTTTCGGCGCCGGCCCTCCGATGCCTAAGTTAGAGGGGGCAAAATGTGAAAGAGGGAAGGTATGTCCAGTGTTTCTACGTCTAGCCCCCTTTGAGGTAGAGGGATTTCCCTTTTATAGAGGGGAGCTGGGTTACCTGTGATGCGACGGGACCAGATTGCCGTATGACTGAGCACGTCGCATGCATTGGTGCATGATCATGTGAATTAATGCCTTGCCGTAGAGGATGAGGTCGGAATCAGGGAGTTGTCACGGCTGACTGAACGCAGCCGAGCTGACTTGCCGTGGAGGACTGAAGATCCGTAGATAATGGGCGCCACGCGCATTAATTGTTGAGTAAGCCAGAGATACGCATTAATTGTTGAGTAAGCCGGAGATACGCATTAATTGTTGAGTAAGCCGGAGATACGCATTAATTGTTGAGTAAGCCGGAGATACGCATTAATTGTTGAGTAAGCCGGAGATACGCATTAATTGTTGAGTAAGCCGGAGATCTGCGGGGGTCGCGTGCATTAAATGCCAGGGGCGGTGGCAGGGCATGGTCTCTGATCGGACTACAGAAGGATGTGGCTGCGGTAGGTGAGTGGCGAGGTCGGACTTCCGAGGTCGGGCGTTCCGAAGTTGGTCGCCTGGCAGGGTGTCCGAGGTCGGACGCTAGGTCGGGCGCCCGAGGTCGGGCGCTTTCGAGGTCACGTGCTGTCGATGTGCTCACGTGCTTTGGGGCGACTTACATTCCCCAACACTACCCTCCGACTTCCAAGTTCGAGCCATTTTGCAAGCTCGGGCTCGGAAAGTAGTGGTCTTTATTGCACTAGTGGAGGCCAGTGAGTCTTAAATTATTTCGGCGTTCCGCGCGTTTTGGGGCATCTTTAATGACAAGAGAGGGGGCGACGCCCCTTCGTCCTTCGATGCCACTTTGTGTAGTGGGCTCATGATGGGGCCTCGGGATCCGACGGGACACCGTCTCGATTCTGTATTCAAGGGATCAGCCCAAAATAAATGCGCTACTTCGGCTTTCGGAGTCGACACGTGGCACGATCTAGACGGAAGGCGGAATTCAGTCCTGCCGATCTGGGCCGTTAGAAGGGTCTATATAAACCCCTCAGTCTGGCCCTAAAAAAGATCTCGCTTGGCTGCTTCTTCTTTTCCGCCGCTCCTATTCTCTCGTCTTTTTTCTCAGTCACAACAGAGCTTCTCCGGCAGTGTCCCGAAGCGACTTCCGACGATCCCACTCGTAGGTTACCTCCCTGCGTTAGCTAGGGGGTTCTTTTTCTTCTTCCTTTTTGCTCTTCTTCGTCTCCTTCCTTTTTTATTGTTTTTCTTTCTTCTAAAATGGGCTTGGGTCCGAGTGAGGTCGGGTCCAGTTTGTCGGGGGAGGAGCTGGAACTGGTTCGCACCCAGTTCTTTTTCCGGTCCGGGTTTCATCTTGAAACTGCGGGGCCGGAGGACAGGGTGACGCGACCGCCCCCAGGTCGGATTGGAGTGCATGTCGAGACGCTCTGCGCCGGCCTGCGGTTCCCCCTCCATGAGTTCGTGAACAACTTGCTGGTGGAGTACCAACTCGTCCCAGCACAGCTCGCACCGAACTCGTGGAGGACCATTGTCGGATTTTTGTCCCTTTGCCTCGCGCACGGGATCCCGACTTCGGGGGGCGTCTTCCGCCGGTGTTTTTTATTAAAGACAAATCCGGCGGACGGAGAGTGGCTATACTTCGCCTTTCGGGACGGTATGTCACTTTTCCGAGGTGCCCCTTCCTCTATCCATGAGTGGAAGGAGAGATTTTTTTTCGTTGCGTCCGAGGTGTCATGGGGATTCGACCCAAGATGGGGACACCCCCGGCTGAAGGCCCTCAACAGGCTTTCCGAGCTCTCGGAGAGCGAGCAGAGGGTTCTCAACGCTCTGCAAGGCCTCGGAAAGGATATCAACCTAACCGACCTCCTAAGAGAGGAGGCTTTGGTGAACGTCGGCCTGAGTTCGGCGCATCCCGAGGGTAAGATCGGTCGCATTGTTTAGTCTTTAGTCGTCGGCATTTTCTTCATTCCTACTTATTGTTATTTTTCCTGCAGCATATTCAGAAAGTAGACACTCTGGTATTCATTGCCTCGGAATGCCAGAATGAGTCTCGGCAATTCCAAAAACAACTGGAATCAGCCGGGAAAAGGCTTGCGGAGTCGGAGGCCGCGCTGGCAGAAGCCATTGCGCGGAGGGAGGCCACCGAGGCCGGGCGGCGAGCGATCGTCGACGAGCTCGAGGAGGAAAGGGCCGCGCATACTCTGGCGAGATCGGAGCTGCGCGCCTCCGAGGCGCGTCTTGTGGAGGCGCGCTCTGAAGCCGCCGGCTACAAATACGAGGGCAGAGTTCTCCGTCTGAAAATCGAGCAGCTCGAGGCCCGAGAGAAGAGGGCACTCGAGCGAGCTGAAAACGCTGTGGAGCTCTTCAAGGAGTCGGAAGAGCTTCGCGATATGTTGGAGGAGGAGACCGTAGACGGGTTCCTCCGGAGCTTCGAGAATTTTCGAAGGCAGATGGCTCGGTACTGCCCCCAGCTCGACCTTTCGAGGATCCGTCCGAGGATGGGGATGGACGCTGAGGACGAGGCCGATGTCCCTTTGATTCTTGCGGCCGAGGAGGAGCTCGCCGAGGCCGAAGCTGATATGGCCAATCAGGCGATGTCGGAGGCTCCTCCCGCGAGGCTCCGGCTGAGGCCGCTGCGGAGGGTTCTGAGCCAGCGCCCGCCGAAGGCTCTCAAGTTATTACCATAGATGACCCTGAGAGTGATGCTGGTGCAGCCGCCGCTCCCTAGGACTTAGCTTTTCTTTTTGTTTTTTCCCTTTGTGAGTGAGGTCGGCCTTCAAACTTGTTGTATGGCCGATCTCTGATTTTGTATTTCAGCCTTCGGGTTTTTATTAATGAAAGAACTTTCATTATGAATTCATGTCTATTTTTTTCTTCTCTGCGTAACGAATAGGCCTTTATTTTAATCGTTCGAGTTGATTCCCTCCTGGCGAATTCCTCTAAGTGCTGGAACTCGGCTAAACTCATAGACTCAGATTTGGGTTATGTTTGCCAAACTGTCAAGCTTAGGTCCTATAAAGAACCTTTAGGCGTCGGGCCCAAACCTTAGGAAGATTCACTAAGTCTTCGAGCTCGGATTTGGAGTCTGCCAGGCCCTTGAGCCTGGCTCCCAAATTTCTAAGGCACCAAGCTCGGGCCTTGGACTCCAAAAGGGGTTTTGCTGGGCTTTTAGATTCATCTTCCGGAGTATTCGGCCAAGTTTTTGAGCTTTGCTTTTTCGGACGTAGGTTCACGGGAAGTTCTGGGGTCGGTCTCCGTGGAGACCATGAATCAAAGTTAAGTCACCGCTAGGGCCTCCGCGGTAGTTAGCCTCGAGCCCAGTCGAGGTACCGACAAGTGGAATTAAAATATATGGTGGGTGCCTTGGCACTCCCGAGCTCGACCAGAGCATCAAAGGTCGAGATCATTGCTACAAACGGACATCGACTTTTCGGTGTTTGGGTTTGGCTGGGCCCTCATTCAGAGGGGTTTGTGTGGGCTGAAATGGAGATCATCAATAAAGAAAGCATGCACGGGGTTGATGGGACCTCGGCCTTGGGTCATGAGGGCATCCCGACCTTGGTCGGGAAAAATCCTGAAATTGATCGAAATCTTGCCGACGATTCATAAGCAAATGGATGTAATGGAGCAGGTGCTAAGTGGGATGTACCTCTTGCACCTTCGAAGTCGGGCGCCCCATGTTGAAGCAAGCCGCTCCGTTCCTTGGCTAGCTTTTAGAGGCATTTGTTGGCCTGGGATCCGCTTAAGGAACACCGGCATGCTGGGAGATGTCGCTGTCGTCGTCAAATGTTACGGAGGACCGCGAAGATACTATCCCGTCTTCCCGAAGTCGAGGAAGATTGGGGTTGCTGTCAACCTGATGACGCTTCCCGAGGTCGAGGAGGGTTTGGGATCCTACGGTCGACACACGGAGCATCCCGACCTTAGTCGGGGGATCGAGCATGAGGTCGAGGGAGCTCGGGCTCGCTGTCGACCTGATGGCGCTTTTCGAGGTCGAGGAAGTCTGGGACTCTACTGTCGACTCACGGGGCATCCCTACCTTAGTCGAGGGATCGAGCACAAGGTCGAGGGAGCTCGGGCTCGCTGTCGACCTGGTAGCGCTTTCCGAGGTCGAGGGAGTCTGGGACTCTACTGTCGACTCACGGAGCATCCCGACCTTAGTCGAGGGATCGAGCACGAGGTCGAGGAAGCTTGGGCTCGCTGTCGACCTGGTGGCACTTTCTGAGGTCGAGGGAGTTTGGGACTCTACTGTCGACTCACGGGGCATCCCGACCTTAGTCGAGGGATCGTGCGCAAGGTCGAGGGGTCTGGGAACGCACTATCGACCTGCGACGCTTTCCGAGGTCGAGGGAGTTTGGAGCTCTACTGTCGACTCACGGGGCATCCCGATCTTAGTCGAGGTATCGAGCATGAGATCGAGGGAGCTCGGGCTCGCTGTCGACCTGGTGGCGCTTTCCGAGGTCGAAAGAGTTTGGAACTCTACTGTCGACTCACGGGGCATCCCGACCTTAGTCGAGGGATCATGCGCAAGATCGAGGGGTCTGGGAACGCACTGTCGACCTGTGACGCTTTCCGAGGTCGAGGAAGTTTGGAACTCTACTGTCGACTCACGGGGCATCCCGACCTTAGTCGAGGTGTTTGAGAGAGATCGAGACCAAGCTCGATATCGGCGCAGCAAGGTGCTTCAGGCTTAACTGGAGTATCTGAACTTGATCGGGCATTCGAGCTTGGTCGGACATTCGAGCTTGGTCAGGAAATCTGAGGATCACAAATGCCCCAGTATTAGGAGAAACATGACATGATCAAAGGAGAACTATAGATGAATTATCGTAAGGAGGAGACAGGATTCATGTTCTCGGTCACCAGGGACCCCTTAGGGTTTTATTGGTAATACATCCGTAGATTTTCAGAATTCCAGCTTCGTGGGATAGGGGTTCCTTCGAGAGATTCCAGCTTGTATGTTCCGGGCCGCTGGGCTCGTGCGATCCGGTAAGATCCTTTCCAGTTCGGGGTCAGCTTTCCCTGCTCGGCTGGCTAAGAGGCTTCAGCTCTTCTGAGGACGAGATCTCCTACTTTGAAAAGCTTGGGCTTGACTTTGGAATTATAGTACTGGGCCATTTTCTGCTGGTACCTTGCTATGCGGACTCGGGCGATCTCTCTGGTCTCTTCAATGAGGTCCAAGTTATTTCTGAGCTGAGAAGAATTGGAGTCGGCGTCGTAATGCTCCACCCTCGGGGAGGGGAGGCCAATTTCCAAGGGGATAACAGCCTCTGTCCCATATGCCAGGTTGAAGGGGGTTTCGTCAGTGGGTAGTCGGAACGTGGTCCGGTAGGCCCAGAGAACATTGTACAAGTCCTCGACCCACTGTCCCTTGGATCGATCAAGCCTGGCTTTGAGCCCCTGTAGAATTGTACGATTTGTTACCTCAGTTTCTCCATTTGTTTGCGGATGGGCGACCGAGGTGAAGCGGTGGTCGATGCCGAGCTCAGAGCAAAATTTTCTGAAACGAATGTTCTCGAACTGGCGGCCGTTGTCAGATATGAGGATGCGGGGAAGTCCAAATCTACAGATGATCGACTTCCACACTGATGACCCAAAGATTGATTCATAGATTGATTTTGATGATCACAAAACCTTGAAGTATAGATACTAATGTTTATGTTGCAAGGAGAAAGATATTTATTTTGCAAGGAACATAGCAAGTTGGGAGAACACAAGAAGGCCTCCAAAGCTCTCAAGTTGGAAGAAAGCTACAATTTATTGGCCCAAGCTTAAAGTTCAAAGGATTCAATTTGGAAGAGTAAAATCAAAGAAAAAATTCAAAAGAATAGTCTTCGAGTCGACTCCTGAGGATTTCGAGTCGACTCCAATGTTTACCGAGTCGACTCCGGAGAAGTTTGAGTCGACTCCTAGGAGTCACAGGCAGAAAAGTCAGAGAGCAGTTTTCGAGTCTGAGATTCGAGTCGACTCCAGTGGAACGCGAGTCGACTCCGATGGTTGGTAGGTCGACTCCAAAGAAAGCATGAGTCGACTCTCAGCGGAACACAAGGAAAAAGTCAGAGAGCATTTTTGGGACTCTGAGATTCGAGTCGACTCCCGCATTGCACGAGTCGACTCCGAGACTCCGCGACCATCGACAGACAGAAAACCATGTTACTGCCTCTGAGATTCGAGTCGACTCCCAGACAGCTCGAGTCGACTCCAAGACAGCTTCACATCAAAAAGGCAGAAGACCAAGTTTCGCAAACTGAGAGCCGAGTCGACTCCAAGGAAGTTCGAGTCGACTCCAAGACTGGACGAGCCAAAAGACAGAGGATCGGGAGTTCGGGCTCTGAGATTCGAGTCGACTCCCAGGACAGTCGAGTCGACTCGAGAGGACAAAATTCAAAATTGGATCCACGGACTTCAGTGGATGAGCCGACTCCGAAATTGCCAAGTCAGCTCCAGAAGTTGGCGAGTCGACTCCAGGTTAAGACGAGTCGACTCCAGGTTAAGACGAGCACATTAATTCAAATTTGGAACAGTGGCCGAGTCGTCTCCGGTAAAACACGAGCCGACTCCTGCAACAGGCGAGCCGACTCCTGATCGCGCGAGTCGACTCCGATCCCAACGGTAACATTGTCAGGAAATGCAGACTGTGTCCAACGGCTCTTTTTCTTGTCTCTGACGGCTATATTCTTGTTTCCACGCCATCTAAAGCTATAAAAATAAGAAGAGAGCTAGGGGAGAAGTTATGGAAGTGGGAGAAAACATTTAGGGAAGAGATTCCAAGGGAAATCTCCCATAAGCACAATAAGGGCCATTCAAAGTGAAATAGAGAGAAGAAGAGCTTCCAAGTGTATCCCAAAGCTTCCTCTCCATCCGTGTGCTGCCGCGGTGATCCTCTACTTCGTGCCAAATCAGAAGAGGGTCAAGTAAAGAAGAAGTCGAGCTCCTCCATCTTCAAAACTCGTTTGAGGGCTTCTCTTTACTCTATTTGTTTATATTGTTATATTTGCTTGTTTAAGAAGCTTTGATTTGTTTTTATTCTTTGTTTTAATATCTTGTAACTTGATTCAATTAAGGGATTGAATCAAGGGGTTAAAGGTTTGTTGGTGAGCCAAAGGGAAAACCAACGGTGTAAGGTTTGTTGGTGAGCCAGAGGGAAAACCAACGGGGTTTAGGTTTGTTGGTGAGCCGAGGGTAAAACCAACGTGTAAGGGTTTGATTGTGAGCCCGGAAAAACAATCGGGGTTGGTTCTAGTCGGTGAGCCTGGGAAAACCGACCGAGTTCGTTGTGACCTCGTAAAACAACAAGTTGGGTTGTGAGCTTGTAAAACAACCGGCTGTAATCTGTAGGATTATAGTGAAATTCCCAAGAGGTCTTGGGGAGTGGATGTAGGTGCTGGGATGCACCGAACCACTGTATGTTTGTTGTGTTTGTGATGCTCTTTGTTGACTGACCTCCTCACTCACTTACTTAGATATTAAGCTTGCTTAACTCTTCTTCGTGCATCCTTTAGTTGCAAGCATAATCAATTTACTCAATCATTAAATTGAATAGCATACTAGGGCAAAATTAGACTAATCTTTTATTGAACCCACTGCTCAATAGTTGATTAGATTAGAATTATACTCTTGCTAAGGTTAAGCTTCACTAAGCATCCATACAACTTAGCATAATTAATCAAAAAGATTAGAAGTCGTTTAAAAGTTTTTAAAAGACCCAATTCACCCCCCCCCTCTTGGGTTGTCACCTTGGGCAACAAGTGGTATCAGAGCAGGTGCTCAAGATTAATTATTGATCTCACGATCAAGAGCCAAAGATCATGACAACTCAAATAGATAGTTTTCTAGGAGAGGGACAGTTAATTAATAGGCCTCCACTGTTTAATGGCATAGACTACACATATTGGAAAGCACGCATGCGCATTTTTATTCAATCACAAAACTATTATTTATGGAAAATCATAATAAATGACCTCCATACACTCTCTAAAACTATTAATGAAAAGGACTTAGCACAATTGAATGCTAATGCTATGAACATATTATATTGTGCTATTCATGAAACGAAGTTTAATGAAATTTCTGCATGCTTATCTGCTAAGGAGATCTGGGATACTTTAGAAACTATTTATGATAAATCTCAGATTAGCTCACATGTGCTTCAATTGCGTACTAACAATGAGATTGCAGAATCCTCCACAATAGCCGAGTCGACTCCCAGTTTGTCCGAGTCGACTCCTAGAGAAGAGCAGTCTGAAAGGCAGAGACACAGTCTTGAAGACTCTGTGAACGAGTCGACTCCAAGTAGTTCCGAGTCGACTCCCAAGCTAGCCGAGTCGACTCCAGTAAGGTCCGAGTCGACTCCGAGGCAAATCAGCTTCCTAAAGACAAGGAAAAAGAGGAAGCAAGAAGAAAGGAAGAAAGAGATAAAAAGGAAGAAAGCCTTGACCAAGAAAGAGTCAAGCCAAAAAATAAAGGTTAGGAGCAACAATGATGATATTAGCTCCAAGAAACTACAAGAGGTAACTAACTTGTGCTTTATGGCACAAGAAGACAAGGTAAAAACTGAATCTACTCTTACATCAAATAATTTTCAAGAAGAATTTTCTTATGATGAATTATTAAATGCTTTTCATGATTTGTATGGTGAATGTAGAAAATTAGCTGTAAAGAATAAAAATCTTAAGAAACTAAATCTGAAAATTTCAAAAGAAAGAAATTCTAATGATGAAATACAAGAGAAACTAAATTCTGAAAATGAATGCTTAAGGTCATTTTCAGAAGAATTGATTCAGAAAAATCATAGCTTAATTAAAGAAAATCAAAACTTAAGCGAAAAAATTAATCAATTAAAATCTTGCATTAACAAATTCACCGTAAGCTCAGAAAGATTAAAAATGATGTTTGAAAGCCAATATGTTACTTATGATAAATCAAAACTTGGCTTGACTTCTTTACTTAACAATAAATCTCTAGAGAAAAAGGTTATTAATTACCAAACAAACCATTAAATAAGATAACTTATTTCAAAAACGAAAAGAATGGGCAGAACAACTTTACCTATCGTTCTAACACAATTAAATCAAATGGTAAAGTTATTAATATTAAACAGATATGGGTTCCAAAAGGAACCATATGTCCTAACTCTCAAGGACCCAAGCAAGCTTGGGTACCCAAAATGAAAATATGAGGATGTAGACATAGATGTGCCAAGATACCCATGGAACAAATAGAACTTTCATACAAATGGGTGCTCTAGACACACATCAAAAATGAAACTTAAAATATACTTATGAAAAGTAATTTTAAATGAAATAATAATAATAATGAAATCAGTAATCCTTGCATCTCATCATTATTTTTGCTTTAGTATTTGATATGAATTGCTAGTATTGATCAATTTTGTGATATAGAAAATACTTTTGAAAATATAATCAAATCATTTCATTTTATAGTATACTTTACTCACTATTGGATAAGTTGCTAAATGATTAAACAATTTATTAAGAATAACTCTATGAATTCTCTATATGCTTGATTGAGAGTTTTTATCCATGGCATTATTATTTAAATGATAATGTGTACTTGGTATGCTTTTGAATATATGCACTATGAATACCAAGATTAAAGAAACCATCTTTGGCATATAAAATCAACTCATGCTAGTATGTACTTAATCTCAAAAGACCTTGTCATTGCCTTACTTAGATTATCTTCTAAAAGGTCAAAGTTTGCTATGCATGTTAACTAAGGAAACAAACAAAATCAATTTCTAAATCTAATGATGTTGTTTCCAATACTAAGTTTTCAAAAGCTTACACTGGCTTTGTTCTTGGCACGTAAATTGAAATATTTTCTGCATTGGCACAAACTCACAAAAAGGGTTCAAATGAAAAAGGTTTGCAAAAGTATCATGGGATAGTCTTGAAAACCAATTTTTTATCAAGTTGTGCATAGAAAATAATATTGAATACAATTGTTTCAGCACCAAGGACACCATAAGTAAAATAGGATTAATAGATTTCTTGAAGAAATGAAAAAGACAATTGTGTATGTTAGTCATTTTTAAAAGCTATCATCACTGCTTGTCATACATATGATTTCTATTAAATCTATTTTTTTTTGATGAAAACTCTTTTTGATCTTCTGAAAAATAGAAAATGAACTATTGCATATCTTTCATATTTATCAGTAGTATATGTTATACTTGATATGGTTTCTTGAAAGTAATGCCAAATCTAATAGAGATATGTCTATCCTTGGATATCATTCATCAAGCAATGCATATAGAATATTCAATGAAAAGATTTTAGTTGCAGAAATATCAATTCATTTCATTCTTTATGAGACTATTGATTTATTATCAAGATACTAAAATCAAATTATATATGTATATGGTTAATCTTTTACATATAACAATCTGAAAACATGTTAATAATTAGAACCAAATTGAGCTTTTCAGAAATGCACTTAATGAAGAAAAATTGATGACTACTAAAAGACTAAATCAAGAAAAGATGTAATAGATCTTGATTCTTGCATGATTAAAAGTAAAGATCACCACTATCATTTGCTTGCCTCATAAGCTTTATATTCTGTCAAATGAATGTGTAGAATTCACTCCTATGTGGTTATTTCATTAAAAAGGAGATCTAAATAAAATAACCACCATATTTAAAGATTACACATTACATATATGATAAAGCAATATGTGATTTGGAACAAGCATCAAAAGCATGATAGCTTAAGTAATCTTTTTGATAGAAAGTAATCGTGATAAATCTATGCATCAAAAAGAAGAACCTGTGAGGTCTTATTTGCTCAAAGTATACATAATTTTTGGTTCTACTAATGAAAAGTTATATGAAGATTTTACTTAGCTCATGTTAAGTGAGTTTGAAATATATATGATGAATGAATTAACATCTTCTCTCAAACTCCAAATTAAGACAAACAAGAAAGGGGATCTTCATTGACCAACATTAGTCCACAAGAAAACTCTGATAGAAGATTGGCATGAAGAAGGTATGTCTATGACCCCATCTTGTAGAATTTGTAAAGGATGAGCAAAGTAGATCTATTGTTTAAAGCTGTATTGAAGCATGATAGAATAATTATTTTATCATACAGCTAGTAGACCAGAGTGTATGCTCATTATGTGACCTTGTGCAAGACTTCAATCTAACTTTAATTAATCATATTTTATTGATAACAAATACGTCATAATCTGAATTTTGATAGAAACAAACGTTTAAGATAAGTTGATTAAAACTTAGTTAACACATCTTATTAATAATTATCTTAAGCAAATAGAATCTAAACTAAATTGATTTGACCTTGATAAATCTGTCTATTGCCTCACATGCTTGTCCTTGAACTATCTTGGTTAATGAATTTATCTCTTTAGTTCAAGTGATATGTGCTTACTTATATTTAGGCAATCTCTTGAGTAAAGTGACTCAACATGCAACTATTGTCATATCTCATATTGAGTCATCTAATTAAAAATATATATATATGTTGGATGAATGCTTTGTATCTTAAAGAAACTAATGACCTTCCTTCAAGAAAGAAAAATGAGAAATTTCAACTTGAAGGATATCTTCATGTAAGATACACTAAGCATTCACATGCAAACAAGAGAGAGGATCTTCTTCAGCCAAAAGTTCACACATAAGAAATCTAGTTTGGCTTGAAGAACATATAATGAATAGGTAATTTTAGATACCTTTCTCACAAATTAATTGAGCAAAGTCAATAACTTAAATCCTATTATGGCATGATTAAATTCTTTAATTATTAATTTTTGATATCATGTCTATATGTGTATTGACTGACTTATACTTTTAGAAATTGTTTCATGGTTTGCCCAAACTAAAATATATCTTTGCCTATGTCATAACCATGAAATACACAAGTATATGCTTAAAATTTTGATGTAAAATAACTTGTGAGAAGTTATGAATCCTTGAGCACAGTGAAAATGTTGTTTGCATGATATACATCTATATGACACATAAGATTATTTCTTTATTCTGCTCTTTCATGTAAATTACTTGAGAATAACAAAAAGAGAGAGAGATAAAGAAAAGAAAATAGATATTATTCAAGAGAAGTAAAATCTAAGTAAAGGCAAATACTTCAATCTTGAGAAAAAGCAAAACAAGCATAATATATTTGGGACATTTGTGAGCATTCTTTTGGAAGGGATAAAATCCATAATTAATTATACTTAAACAGGGAGAGTTTGAAGTAAACATTTTAACCTTTCTATATTGCTCATCATAGGGATGGTGCCAATGGAGAGGCTAGTGGTAGTACCCGGCACTATTTGACCCAACTATTCGGTGTAGGGCATATTAGGGACGGCACAAGAGGAAGGCTAGTGGTAGTACCTCGTGCCCCTTTCCAACTCCACCGGATAGGGAGCAAGTAGAGTATAGAACATAGGAAAGTTAAAAATGAAAGACAAAATAAATGAAAGTATATAAGAAGAATTAAGTCAAATTTCTTAATCACTTGAAAACACACTTTAAGGATGAAATCATTGCAAGATTATATTTAAATAGGAGGAGTTTATTTGAAAAGTATTGATTTGGATCCTTGACATGCTTGTTCTTAATATTTTAATGCATGATTTAACACATGAGATGTTTTGCATATGGTATGATGTCTTGATTTATGGGTTCTCAATATTTTGTAATGCTTCATACTTGGACAATTTGATTGAATGTTTGAATTGCTACATAACATCTTTTGTTTGATCCTATTGAAAAGAAATTTCAGATTTGTTATTCACAATCATTGTTAAAATCTGAAAGCTAAATAAAATAGATTCATTCACAATCATTGTAGAAAGGAGAAGAGAAGAATATCTCTATTTAGGAAAAATAAATTGATTTTGATCTATCTTTCTACTCGCCTAACTTTGATACATAATGTCCTAATACTTGTTAAAATATCCTTTATTTTGTATCAAAACTCAAAATTAAACACAAAGATTCTGAAAGTGCTTTAATGTTATTGAAATATGTATTTTTCAATCGTAATAATTTAAGATGAGCCACAATGTGAAAGATACATATCTCAAATTATGACTTAAAAGGGCTCTATTGAAAATCTTTATGAAATTCAGAATTTGATTTTGTATAAAAGCTTAAACTCCATATGATTACTAAATAAAATGTTAATGTAAGAAAAACAGAATTTATTTTGATTGCTCCGATACGCATCCGAAACATATCATTTCTTATCTTCAAAGTATACTAATTTTGATTCAAATGATGTGTCTTACGATGATCCTGATTGCAAGTAAATATTTTTAAAATATATGACTATTTTAATATTTAAAAATTTATTGAGCTTCATGAATACATTGCTGAAAAACTGTGATTAAGAAATTGAGTTCTATAAATACACATACCTCAATGATCATCTATATGTTTTTTTCTCTCCTACATTCTTAGAAACTATCATCAGAATATATATATATATAGAGTGAATACTATAAATTTTGAATAATTCTAGATCACTCTACATTCTCGATAACATAGAATTTCAGTTTTATTCACGTTTATTATTAAATTCTGAAATTCAACCAAAGAAAAGAATGATTAAAGAAGAATGCATCTTTTGAGGGGGAGCTTTAGATATTTAGTATCTTATCCTAAAGAAACTTTAATTTGATGCATACCTTGAATTTTATGGATTGATTTTGATGAACCTCCTTATATTGCAAGACATGCTTTAATTACCTTGAGATGAGTTCTATAAAGGCTGTCTTATCTCAAACCTTGAGTCTTATGAAAATGAGCTGAAACTTATAGAAAATATATTTTTGAGATTGACAATTTTATTGAACATTATCTTCAAATTCTAAACTCTTAAATGGAATGATCAATAGAGGGGGAGAAAGAACATTTCAGAAGGAGAGGTCTCACGGAACTTAATCGCGTATATCTATAACTAAAGGAGAGAGGAAGAATACAAAATGAAAAATGATCCTAATACTCTCCAATATGTATCATCTGAAATTTAATCTGAAAATCTTTATGATACACCTTGAGGCGTGTTATTTGGTTAGTATATCTTATGCATAAATCATGAACCAAATTGCAAGTTGAGCTTAAAGAGCCTCTAACTTAATGAAAAAAGGGGGAGAATAACGTGTAAAATTTTCTTGAGTATCTTTTAGAAAATCTATTTTGATATTCACTAATGAGTCCTAATTGACTTGATCTTTAAAACTTAAATTGTGTGCCAATTCATATTTTTATGTATCAAATTGTTTTTTTTTTTTGGAATAGAAGAATAAAGTCTTTAAAAGAGCTTTAAAAGAACCTTCAAAGCCTTGAACTTTATGTATACTCTAAGATATATTATAAATTGCATGAATTCATATTTTGGTATTTATGCCACAATATTTTTACACCATAAAAGAACTTTGCAATCATACTTAATATATTGTTCTTATACTCAGAAAATTAGTTAAATTGCTCTCATGTTGATAAAATACTTAATAGATTGGGCACAAGATCTTAAATGAACAAGCTTTCACACTTATTATTGAAGAGAGGTTAGATTTCCACTTCTTGAATTAACCTAAGGAAGATCCCACCTACACTTGATTAGAAAACTATCTGTGGTATCAACTTAGAAAAACTTCTTGAAAACTATCTTAATTGGCTCTGATCTGTGCTCACTAATCTGATCCCAATATTATTGCCTTAAGTTATATGATTCATATCCTTGCAATAATTTAACATTCAAATCAGAGTACAATAAGGGAAAGAAATATTTGAGTGTTCTTATCTTTGTGCTTAATGTTTTCCTATCTTTTTGATGTTGTCAAAAAGGGGGAGAAATATCTAAGTATATGCAAATATCTAAGTATATGCTCATAATGCCTTTATGCTTTGAATTGAATACAAATCAGCTTAAATTGAAATATGTTGATTGTGTTAAGCTGATTAAATCTAAAGCATTATCATGAAGTATGTTTTAAAAATATATGTTTTCTACTTCATGCAACTTTGCTATGTATTACTTCTAGAAAACAATATCTTTTATATTATCTTTTATATTGCATATACTCCAAGTTTTGTCATCATCAAAAAGGGGGAGATTGATGACCCAAAGATTGATTCATAGATTGATTTTGATGATCACAAAACCTTGAAGTATAGATACTAATGTTTATGTTGCAAGGAGAAAGATATTTATTTTGCAAGGAACATAGCAAGTTGGGAGAACACAAGAAGGCCTCCAAAGCTCTCAAGTTGGAAGAAAGCTACAATTTATTGGCCCAAGCTTAAAGTTCAAAGGATTCAATTTGGAAGAGTAAAATCAAAGAAAAAATTCAAAAGAATAGTCTTCGAGTCGACTCCTGAGGATTTCGAGTCGACTCCAATGTTTACCGAGTCGACTCCGGAGAAGTTTGAGTCGACTCCTAGGAGTCACAGGCAGAAAAGTCAGAGAGCAGTTTTCGGGTCTGAGATTCGAGTCGACTCCAGTGGAACGCGAGTCGACTCCGATGGTTGGTAGGTCGACTCCAAAGAAAGCATGAGTCGACTCTCAGCGGAACACAAGGAAAAAGTCAGAGAGCATTTTTGGGACTCTGAGATTCGAGTCGACTCCCGCATTGCACGAGTCGACTCCGAGACTCCGCGACCATCGACAGACAGAAAACCATGTTACTGCCTCTGAGATTCGAGTCGACTCCCAGACAGCTCGAGTCGACTCCAAGACAGCTTCACATCAAAAAGGCAGAAGACCAAGTTTCGCAAACTGAGAGCCGAGTCGACTCCAAGGAAGTTCGAGTCGACTCCAAGACTGGACAAGCCAAAAGACAGAGGATCGGGAGTTCGGGCTCTGAGATTCGAGTCGACTCCCAGGACAGTCGAGTCGACTCGAGAGGACAAAATTCAAAATTGGATCCACGGACTTCAGTGGATGAGCCGACTCCGAAATTGCCAAGTCAGCTCCAGAAGTTGGCGAGTCGACTCCAGGTTAAGACGAGTCGACTCCCAGTCGAGGCAAGCACATTAATTCAAATTTGGAACAGTGGCCGAGTCGTCTCCGGTAAAACACGAGCCGACTCCTGCAACAGGCGAGCCGACTCCTGATCGCGCGAGTCGACTCCGATCCCAACGGTAACATTGTCAGAAAATGCAGACTGTGTCCAACGGCTCTTTTTCTTGTCTCTAACGGCTATATTCTTGTTTCCACGCCATCTAAAGCTATAAAAACAAGAAGAGAGCTAGGGGAGAAGTTATGGAAGTGGGAGAAAACATTTAGGGAAGAGATTCCAAGGGAAATCTCCCATAAGCACAATAAGGGCCATTCAAAGTGAAATAGAGAGAAGAAGAGCTTTCAAGTGTATCCCAAAGCTTCCTCTCCATCCGTGTGCTGCCGCGGTGATCCTCTACTTCGTGCCAAATCAGAAGAGGGTCAAGTAAAGAAGAAGTCGAGCTCCTCCATCTTCAAAACTCGTTTGAGGGCTTCTCTTTACTCTATTTGTTTATATTGTTATATTTGCTTATTTAAGAAGCTTTGATTTGTTTTTATTCTTTGTTTTAATATCTTGTAACTTGATTCAATCAAGGGATTGAATCAAGGGGTTAAAGGTTTGTTGGTGAGCCAAAGGGAAAACCAACGGTGTAAGGTTTGTTGGTGAGCCAGAGGGAAAACCAACGGGGTTTAGGTTTGTTGGTGAGCCGAGGGTAAAACCAACGTGTAAGGGTTTGATTGTGAGCCCGGAAAAACAATCGGAGTTGGTTCTAGTCGGTGAGCCTGGAAAAACCGACCGAGTTCGTTGTGACCTCGTAAAACAACAAGTTGGGTTGTGAGCTTGTAAAACAACCGGCTGTAATCTGTAGGATTATAGTGAAATTCCCAAGAGGTCTTGGGAAGTGGATGTAGGTGCTGGGATGCACCGAACCACTATATGTTTGTTGTGTTTGTGATGCTCTTTGTTGACTGACCTCCTCACTCACTTACTTAGATATTAAGCTTGCTTAACTCTTCTTCGTGCATCCTTTAGTTGCAAGCATAATCAATTTACTCAATCATTAAATTGAATAGCATACTAGGGCAAAATTAGACTAATCTTTTATTGAACCCACTGCTCAATAGTTGATTAGATTAGAATTATACTCTTGCTAAGGTTAAGCTTCACTAAGCATCCATACAACTTAGCATAATTAATCTAAAAGATTAGAAGTCGTTTAAAAGTTTTTAAAAGACCCAATTCACCCCCCCCCCTCTTGGGTTGTCACCTTGGGCAACACACACAAAGTCCCGCATTTTCTACTCAGTGATCCGGGCTACTGGCTCATCCTCGACCCACTTAGTAAAGTAGTCGATGGAGACAACCAGAAATTTTCTCTGTCCGGTTGCCAGGGAAAATGGCCCCAGGATGTCGATTTCCCACTGGACGAATGGCCAAGGGGAACTGATCGAAGTCAGCGAGGCCGAAGGTCGGCGTTGGATATTGGCATTCCGCTGGCATCGGTCGCACCTTCGGACAAAGTCCGTTGCGTCCTTTTGGAGTGTGGGCCAAAAATATCCTTGGCGCAAGATTTTATGAGCCAATGCTCGGCCTCCCAAATGGTTCCTGCATATCCCTTCGTGGACCTCTCGCATAGCATAGTCCGCCTCCGACGGGCGGAGGCATCTGAGGAGAGGAGAGGTGAAGGATTTTCGGTAAAGCTTGCCCTCATATAATATGAATCGGGAGGCTAGACGTCTGATTCGGCGAGCCTCGCGCTCATCATTGGGGAGGACTTCTCTTTGTAGATAATTGACGAGCTCGTCCATCCAACTCGGTTTGGTGTCGATGTACATGGTCGGCTCAGACTCTTCTGTGCTGGATGTTTGGAGATATTCAAGCGTCGTCGCTTTGGGGAACTCGCTTATGCGGAAGATCGCCAGCTTTGACAGTTGATCAGCCCTAAGGTTTTCTGTTTTGGGGATATGGTGAATGTTGAAGGAGCCTAGGGCGGATGTGAGGTCTCGCACCTTTTGGAGATATTTCTGCATTGACGGCTCCTTTGCTTCAAAATCTTCCAAAACCTGGCTCACGACCAGCTGCGAGTCACTGAAGACCTTCAGGTCTTCTGCCTTCATCTCCCTTGCCAGGTTGAGCCCGACGATGAGCGCTTCGTACTCTGCCTTGTTGTTCGAGGCCGGAAACTCGAGGCGTAGGGCCTGCTCCGCAACCACCCCATCTGGGCTGGTGAGGATAAGACCAGCTCCACTACCCCCCGAGATCGAGGAGCCATCCACATATAGGACCCATGGCTACCTCGGGGTCTCCTTTGTTGGCATGAGTGGGTGCTTGGGGTCGTCCGGCAAAGTGCACTCCACGATGAAATCGGTGAGTGCTTGGGCTTTGATCGCCGGTCTCGGACGATATTCGAGGTTGAATTTCCCGAGCTTGACTGCCCACTTGGCAATCCTCCCAGCACGATCCGACCGCTGCAGAATCTGCTTCATTGGTTGGTCGGTCAGTATGGCCACAGTGTAGGCCTGGAAATAACGTCGGAGCCTCCGAGTCAAGGTGACCAAAGCAAAAATTGTTTTCTCCAGTCTGGAGTATCTTGTCTCAGCATCTCTCAGGATCCGGCAGGCGTAGTACACTGGTCTTTGCAGCTTGTTCTCTTCTCGGACCAGGACCAAGCTTACTGCAACCGGGGAGACTGCCAGGTATAAGTAGAAGAGCTCACCCCGCCGAGTTTTGGTGAGTAATGGTGGAGAAGCAAGAAGGCGCCTAAGCTCCTCAAAAGCTCACTGGCATTCCTCTGACCATAGGAAGTCTTTCGGTCGCTTGAGGATTTTGAAGAATGGAAGGCAGCGCTCGGCCGACCTGGAGACAAACCTCCCCAAGGCTGCGACCCGCCCAGTGAGCCGCTGCACCTCTTTGATCATTTTTGGAGGTACCATGTCTTGCAGCGCTCGGATCTTCTTGGGATTGGCTTCAACTCCGCACTGGGTCACCACAAAGCCCAGGAACTTGTCCGAGGTGACTCCAAACGCGCACTTTGCAGGATTGAGCTTCATTTGGTACTTCCTAAGCTTGGAGAATGTTTCGTTGAGGTCAGCCACATGGTGCTCTGCTGTCCGGCCTTTCACCAGCATGTCATCCACATAGACCTCCATATTTCGGCCTATCTGGTCTTTGAAGATTCGGCTGACCAGCCTTTGGTATGTAGCTCCTACATTCTTCAATCCGAATGGCATCACCTTGTAACAATAGGTGCCCTTGTCAGTGATGAAAGCCGTCTTCTCCTCATCTTCAGGCGCCACTTGGATCTGATTATATCCCGAGAAGGCGTCCATGAAGGTTAGCAGCTGATGTTCCGAAGTAGAGTCGACGAGCTGGTCGATGCTGGAAAGGGAGAAACTGTCCTTCGGGCAGGCCTTGTTCAGGTCGGTGTAGTCCACGCACATACGCCATTTTCCGTTGGCTTTCTTCATGAGGACTACGTTGGCGAGCCAATCTGGATAGGAAACCTTCCGGATGAAGCCGGCCTCGAGGAGTTTGTCCACTTCCTCGGCCGCCGCTCGCTGTCGTTCCGGGGCGGAGCCTCGCTTCTTTTGCCTCACGGGTCTGCAGGTCGGTTTCACCTGGAGTCGGTGAACCATGACCTCGGGGTCGATTCCCGGCATGTCGGTGGCTGACCAGGCAAAGACATCCATGTTGGCCCGAAGGAATTTGATCAGATGCTCACTTTCGCAGGAACTCAAGCCGGAGCCGACCTGCACGGTTAGCTCTAGGCAATTTTCTAGTAAAGGGATTTGGATAAGAAGTTCACCGGGCTTTACCCGTTTCTTCCAGGGGTCATTCCGCGCATCCAAGGTTTCGACGGACAGCGTGTGGTCCATTGCTGGGGTCGGCGCCTCAGACGGTAGCTCCTGCTGGCTTAATGCTTCGGTCGATCGCCTCGCTTTGTAGGTCACCATGTAGCACCGCTTGGCCACCATCTGATTTCCGCGGACTTCGCCTACTCCTTGGTCGGTAGGGAACCGCAGGAGCAGGTGGTAGGTCGAGACTATAGCTCGAAGGGCATTTAGCCCTGGTCGTCTGAGGATAGCGTTGTAGGCCAAAGGCAGGCAGACCACGAGAAAGTCCGTCCTCACAGTAGTTTCTCGGGGGGCGAGACAAACTGTGACTAGAAGGCTGACCTCACCCTCAACCGAGACCGAGTCCCCGATGAATCCGACTAACGGGGCATTCATTTTTCGAAGCTGGTTTTTCGTTAACCCCATTTTTTGGTAGGCATGGTAGTAAAAATATTTACCGAGCTTCCATTATCAACTAAGACCCGCTTTACATCAAACTTATTTACAATCATGGAGATGACCACAGCGTCATCGTGAGGAGTCTCAACTCCTCCTAAGTCCTCCTCCGAGAACGAGATGGCTTCGGAGGTACGCGGGCGCTTCGGAGGGATCCTTTCCTCGGTTGACTCTTCAGCCGAGCTTCCTCGTCCAATGGCGTTGATGGTGCCGGCGATGGGCCTGTTGTCATTTGGATTTTCGGGCGGCACGGCGTTTTCCACTGGCCTTCTTTCCTCATGTCGGTTTCTCATAAACCGATTGAGTACCCCGCGGTGGATAAGCGCCTCGATCTCGTCTCAGAGCTGAAAACAATCCTCCGTGTCGTGGCCGTGGTTCCGGTGGAAGCGGCAATACTTCCTAGGGTTGCGCGGGACTCCTACATCCCGCATCGGAGGCGGAGGTCGGAAAAAGTCCCGACCTTCAATCTCCATTAGAATCTCGGCCCGGGGTGCGTTGATGGGTGTGTAGTTCTCGTACCTCTCCGAGTGCATTCGAGGCCGCGGCGGGGACCTCGGTCGAGGTGGGGACCTTAGTCGAAGCTGTCCCCGCTATCGGGGCGGACTCCTCAGCCGAGGGAGATTCTTCTCTCGGCGGAGAGATCAGCTTCTCTGGCGGCCACGCTCCTCGCGGCGCTTCTTCTGCTTTTTTGAAGCCTGCTCGGTCGCGTCCCGCCTGGAGGCGATAGCCTCCTCGGCCTTTGCATATTTCCGAGCTCGGGCCAACATTTCGATGAAGTCGGCGGGGAAGTTCTTCTCGATGGAGAAGAGGAATCTGTAGGACCTCCCAGGTCGCAGCGGTGAAGCGGTCGAGGTACTCTCTGAAAGATTCCTCCTCCTTTTGCTTGACATCCAGGAGGGAGTCCGATGTTCGCCGCTGGCGTCGGCTGGCAGCGAAATTGGTGGCGAACTGCCTGCCGAGCTGCTCGAAGGAGGATACCGTGCTCGACTTTTGTTCAGAAAACCAAAGCCGAGCTGTCCCCCGGAGAGTCACTGAGAAGGCCTTGCAGAGTACAGCCTCCGAGGATCCTTGCAGTACCATGA
This sequence comes from Phoenix dactylifera, assembly GCF_009389715.1. Lineage (NCBI taxonomy): Eukaryota > Viridiplantae > Streptophyta > Magnoliopsida > Arecales > Arecaceae > Phoenix > Phoenix dactylifera. The sequence goes on along the minus strand of NW_024067837.1, from coordinate 96,637 downwards.
GAGCTCGGTAACTCTCCAAATGATCGAGGGGGTCGGTAGTTCCGTTGTAGGGCTCGACTTGGGGTATTGTGAACCTCAGTGGGACCGGCTCGTCCTCGATCTGGCTGGAAAAGGAGGACTTGGTGGTAAATTCAATGTCACCCTCGCGCCTCGCCTTCCTACTATGGAGCGCCTCAATCTGGCACTCGAGGTTCTCGACTTTTCTGTCGAGCTCCCCAGCCTAGGGATTGCCACGGTAGTCTGCTCCGGCCCGTGGCGGTCCGGGGCTGACTCGGCCTCCGAAAGCTACGGCCTTCGGTCTATACTCCTCCCTGACAACTTCCTCTGGGGAGATGCCCGGGCCGAGTCTTGGCGATAGCACCGCTCTTCGTTGTTGGCCCTCGAGGAGCCATGGAGATTTTGGCTCTGGGGCACCGATCCGTTCGGAGGGAGCACTGGCTGGACCTGGGCCTGTGGAGGTAGCGTAGGTGGGGCTTCCTCACGCCGCAGGCCTTGGACGGCGGCGGCCAAAGCCTGGACTTGCTGCACCAGGATATTAAACTGTTCTGGCTGGGCTTGGGGAACCGGATCAGCCGAAGATGGCGAGTTTTGGACGGAATGTCCAGGACTTGGTGGAAGACGCCGGGAAGCGTTGGTGGCTCCTTTACTTCTCAACTTCATGGACTCGGGCCCTTCCTCTAGCGCCAACTGTTGTCGAAAATTGGACCCGGGGGTAGCCGTCGGCTGAGAAGGTGGAGCTCCGGCGAGAGTCTATGGATGGCGTTCCGTCGGTGAGCGGCGTCCTCCGTGGGGCCCGCAAAAAAGCCGGTGGCTGGGGTTTCCGGCGTCGGCCCTCCGATGCCTAAGTCAGAGGGGGCAAAATGTGAAAGAGGGACGGTATGTCCAGTGTTTCTGCGTCCAGCCCCCTTTGAGGTAGAGGGATTCCCCTTTTATAGAGGGAAGCTGGGTTACCTGTGATGCGACGGGACCAGATTGCCGTATGACTGAGCACGTCGCATGAATTGGTGCACGATCATGTGAATTAATGCCTTGCCGTAGAGGATGAGGTCGGAATCAGGGAGTTGTCACGGCTGACTGAACGCAGCCGAGCTGACTTGCCGTGGAGGACTGAAGATCCGTAGATAACGGGCGCCACGCGCATTAATTGTTGAGTAAGCTGGAGATACGCATTAATGGTTGAGTAAGCCGGAGATACGCATTAATTGTTGAGTAAGCCGGAGATACGCATTAATTGTTGAGTAAGCCGGAGATACGCATTAATTGTTGAGTAAGCCGGAGATACGCATTAATTGTTGAGTAAGCCGGAGATCTGCAAGGGTCGCACGCATTAAATGCTAGGGGCGGTGGCAGGGCATGGTCTCTGATCGGACTACAGAAGGATGTGGCTGTGGTAGGTGAGTGGCGAGGTCGGACTTTCGAGATCGGGCGTTCCGAAGTTAGGCGCCTGGCAGGGTGTCCGAGGTCAGTCGTCCGAGGTCGGACGCTAGGTCGGGCGCTTTCGAGGTCACGTGCTGTCGATGTGCTCACATGCTTTGGGGCGACTTACATTCCCCAACACCCTCGAATGTGAATCACGGGTGTGGTCGGCCCCTCTAACGTGAATCACGAGCAACTACTAGCGGAGGCTGATGATGATATGTATCTTCCTGATTAATACGAGAGAAAAGTCCCATGCCACACACCTAATAAATAAATAAATAAATAAATAGAGATAGGTTTGTAGTTGGTTGCCTGGAAAAACTAACTGGATTTTTGATTGTGAGCCTAAAAAACAATCAGGCTGTAATCTGCTGGATTATAGTGAATTCTCAAGCTTGGCTTGGGAAGTGGATGTAGGTACTTGGGTATGCACCGAACTACTATAAATCTCCTTATGTTTGTGCGTGGCTTGCCTTCTTCCTTGCTGCATCATTTTTACTGGTTTTCTTACTTTGCTTACTGCACTGTTGATGTTTCTTTATTTCCGCTGCTAAGCTCTCTGAGTTTGTTTAAAGTTTTAAGTTGTTCCATAAGTTTTAAAAGACCCAATTCACCTCCCTCTTGGGCTGCATGATGAAAGCACAAAAGTGCAATCATCGTACCACCTTAATTAGTATTATAGTTAATTTTTCATGATAAAATTAATTAATTAACATTGTATTTGTGTTTGAGTGCAAGGAGTCCAAGAGACCCAATAACATTGGGTTTGAGCTCAAATGCCCGGCAGTTCGAGCTCAACAAATTCCCCAGCTGCTATGCAAGCATGAAATCCTGCGCCGTCCATCAGGTCACCTACCAAATCAGTCCTGCATCAAGGCCCCGTGATCATTTCTTTCTCGGCCATCTGCCCAGCCAATCATCAACATCCCAAATAAATCCACTCCGTCCGCATCGTCAACGAGTCCTCCTAGCATGCCACGGATCACGCCGTCATCACAGCCGTCCATCTCGTGATCAGATCAAGCTCCCACGCATGTGAAGCATCCGCGCGTCCCCACCTTCCTTCACAGCCGTGACATCCGTCCCAGCTTCATCTCGTGCGAAAGAAGGGGAGAAGAAAGGATTCATCCCACGCGCGTCTCTTCCATTCCGCGTCTTCAACACTGCTCCCAGCGGCTCACAGCCACTCATCCCGTCCGGCCTCCTCCACATCGAGAGCTCCCGAGCCAGCTCTTCCCTCCCGTGATGCTAGCAGTGGTCCCGCGGCGCTTTCCAAGTGAGCTCCAGCCCCTCTCCCGTGATCCAAGCCGGACGATCCCACGGCAGCCTCCGCCTCAGCCCGCTAGCCAGCAAGACGTCCGCCCCTCCAGTGATCCACGCGTCTCCAACCAACGCTTCCAGCTCCTCCAGCTTATCCCGCAGCGTCTTCTTCCTTCCCAAATCAGCAAGCCGGGATCTTCTTCATCCGGCACCCCAGCAATCACGCCGTCCTCCTTCCGGATCGGCGCCCGTCTGCAGCTCCTCCCTCCTTCCGTGTCCAAGATCCCGTGATGCATGCAGAGATCCAGCCCGTCCCAGCCTCCTCTGGCCATCCACGTGTGTCTCGCATTCATCCTTCCGCATCCTGGATGACCTTCTTCCCCGATTCCAGCGATCCCGCGCCCATCAAGCGTGCTGTGATCAAGCCACCGTTCCAGCTAAGAGCCCGTCTGCCCTCTCCTTCCGCCCATGATTCAGCCATCCACGCTTGCTGTGGCACTATAAGAAGGGGAGAACGAAGAGGGGAAGGAGAGCTCGGAGGGGGTAGTGGCCGGCTGGTCCAAAGGAAGAAGAAAGGAGCTCGGCTGGTTTTTGTCCAAGAACAGGGGAGCTCTATTTCTTTCTTTTAGCACTGTTTCTTTTGGAGAAGAAAGAAAGAAAGAAAAAAAAATATATATTAGTTTATGTTGTTGTTCCACCGTGGGAGAGAAAATGAAATTTTCTTTTTGATTTTATTTTTATTTGCTGAAGAAAGAAGCATTAGGCTTCATCTTCAATTTTTTTACTTTTTGTAATCATTTCTTTTTATGAAATCAATCAATTTCTTTCATGCAATCCTTATTCTAGGTTTAGTTAAATTTCTTTTTTTTTTTATGCAATCGTTTATGTTGCCCCAGGTGACAACCCAAGAGGGGGGGGTGAATTGGGTCTTTTAAAAACTTTTAAACTACTTCTAATCTTTTAGATTAATTATGCTAAGTTGTATGGATGCTTAGTGAAGCTTAACCTTAGCAAGAGTATGATTCTAATCTAATCAACTATTAAGCAGCGGGTTCAATAAAAGATTAGTCTAATTTTGCCCTAGTATGCTATTCAATTTAATGATTGAGTAAATTGATTATGCTTGCAACTAAAGGATGCACGAAGAAGAGTTAAGCAAGCTTAGTATCTAAGTAAGTGAGTAAGGAGGTCAGTCAACAAAGAGCATCACAAACACAACAAAAATATAGTGGTTCGGTGCATCCCAGCACCTACATCCACTCCCCAAGACCTCTTGGGAATTTCACTATAATCCTACAGATTACAGCCGGTTGTTTTACAAGCTCACAACCCAACTTGTTGTTTTACGAGGTCACAACGAACTCGGTCGGTTTTCCCAGGCTCACCGACTAGAACCAACCCCGATTGTTTTTCCGGGCTCACAATCAAACCCTTACACGTTGGTTTTACCCTCGGCTCACCAACAAACCTTTACCCGTTGGTTTTCCCTTTGGCTCACCAACAAACCTTTACCCCTTGATTCAATCCCGTGATTGAATCAAGTTACAAGATATTATAACAAAGTTTAAGATAAATCAAAGCTTCTTAAACAAGCAAATATAACACTATAAGCAAATAGAGTAAAGTGAAGTCCTCAAACGAGTTTGGAAGATGAAGGAGCTCGATTTCTTCTTTACTTGACCCTCTTCTGATTTGGCACGAAGTGGAGGATCACTGAGGCAGCACACGGATGGAGAGGAAGCTTTGGGATTCACTTGGATGCTCTTCTTCCCTCTATTTCACTTTGAATGGCCCTTTTGTGCTTTTGGGAGATTTCCCTTGTAATCTGTTTGGAATCTCTTCCCTAAAAGTTCTCGCCCACTTCCATTTTTTCTCTCCTAGCTCTCTTCTTGTTTTTATAGCTTTTGATAACGTGGAAACAAGAATATAGCCGTTAGAGACAAAAATAGAGCCGTTGGAACCAGTCTGCACCTCCTGACAATATGACCGTTGGGATCGGAGTCGACTCGCGCGATCAGGAGTCGGCTCGCCTGTTGCAGGAGTCGGCTCGTGTTTTACCGGAGACGACTCGGCCACTGTTCCAAATTTGAATTAATGTGCTTGCCTCGACTGGGAGTCGACTCGTCTTAACCTGGAGTCGACTCGCCAACTTCTGGAGCTGACTTGGCAATTTCGGAGTCGGCTCATCCACTGAAGTCCGTGGATCCAATTTTGAATTTTGTCCTCTCGAGTCGACTCGACTGTCCTGGAAGTCGACTCGAATCTCAGAGCCCGAACTCCCGATCCTCTGTCTTTTGGCTCGTCCAGTCTTGGAGTCGACTCGAACTTCCTTGGAGTCGACTCGGCTCTCAGTTTGCGAAACTTGGTCTTCTGCCTTTTTGATGTGAAGCTGTCTTGGAGTCGACTCGAGCTGTCTGGGAGTCGACTCGAATCTCAGAGGCAGTAACTTGGTTTTCTGTCTGTTGATGGTCGCGGAGTCTCGGAGTCGACTCGTGCAATGCGGGAGTCGACTCGAATCTCAGAGTCCCAAAAACGCTTTCTGACTTTTTTCTTGTGTTCCGCTGAGAGTCGACTCATGCTTTCTTTGGAGTCGACCTACCAACCATCGGAGTCGACTCGCGTTCCACTGGAGTCGACTCGAATCTCAGACCCGAAAACTGCTCTCTGACTTTTCTGCCTGTGACTCCTAGGAGTCGACTCAAACTTCTCCGGAGTCGACTCGGTAAACATTGGAGTCGACTCGAAATCCTCAGGAGTCGACTCGAAGACTACTCTTTTGAATTTTTTCTTTGATTTTACTCTTCCAAATTGAATCCTTTGAACTTTAAGCTTGGGCCAATAAATTGTAGCTTTCTTCCAACTTGAGAGCTTTGGAGGCCTTCTTGTGTTCTCCCAACTTGCTATGTTCCTTGCAAAATAAATATCTTTCTCCTTGCAACATAAACATTAGTATCTATACTTCAAGGTTTTGTGATCATCAAAATCAATCTATGAATCAATCTTTGGGTCATCAATCTCCCCCTTTTTGATGATGACAAAACTTGGAGTATATGCAATATAAAAGATAATATAAAAGATATTGTTTTCTAGAAGTAATACATAGCAAAGTTGCATGAAGTAGAAAACATATATTTTTAAAACATACTTCATGATAATGCTTTAGATTTAATCAGCTTAACACAATCAACATATTTCAATTTAAGCTGATTTGTATTCAATTCAAAGCATAAAGGCATTATGAGCATATACTTAGATATTTGCATATACTTAGATATTTCTCCCCCTTTTTGACAACATCAAAAAGATAGGGAAACATTAAGCACAAAGATAAGAACACTCAAATATTTCTTTCCCTTATTGTACTCTAATTTGCATGTCAAATTATTGCAAGGATATGAATCATAAAACTCAAGGCAATAATATTAGAATCAGATTAATGAGCATAGATCAGAGCCAATTAAGATAATTTCAGAGCAGAACACATCGAATGTGATTTCAAGAAGTTTTCTAATTTGATACCACAGATAGTTTTCTAATCAAGTATAGGTGGAATCTTCCTTAGGTTAATACAAGAAGTACCACAAATGATATTCAAGGAAACACATGAGTGGAAATCTAACCTCTCTTTAATAAGTATGAAAGCTTGTTCATTTAAGACCTTTTGCCCAATCTATTAAGTATTTTATCAACATGAGAGCAATTTAATTGATTTTCAGAGTAAAAGATCAAAACTTATATATTTGAAAGACATATCATCATGTTGGATCATTAATTCTTAATGACTTCAAGGTTCTTTTATGATAATAAGAGCATTGGGGCACAAATACCAAAATGTGAATTCATGCAATTTATGATTCATCTTAGAGCTCTTTTAAAGACTTTCTTTTGTTCTTTTAGAAAATAAGCACAATTTGGTACATAAAAAAAATATGAATTGGCACACAATTTAAGTTCTAAAGAGCAAGCCAATTTGGACTCATTAGTGAATTTCAAAATAGATTTTCTAAGAGATACTCAAAAAAAAAAAATTCAACACGTTATTCTCCTCCTTTTTCATTAAGTTAGAGGCTCTTAAGATCAACTGCTTGACTTGCAATTTGGTTCATGATGTATGCATAAGAAATATTAACCAAATAACATGCCTCAAGGTGTATCATAAAGATATTCAGATTTAAATTTCAGATGATACATATTGGAGAGTATTAGGATCACTTTTCATTATGCTTTCTTTCTCCTTTAGTTATAGATTTATGCGATTAAGTTCTATAAGACCTCTTCTTCTGAAATTTTCTTTCTCTCCCCTCAATTGATCATTCCATTTAAGAATTTAGAATTTGAAGATAATGTTCAATAAAATTGTCAATCTCAAAAATATATTTTCTAAAAGTTTCAGCTTATTTTCATAAGACTCAAGGTTTGAGATAAGACAACCTTTATAGAACTCATCTCAAGGTAATTAAAGCATGTCTTGCAATATAAGGAGGTTCATCAAAATCAATCCAGAAAATTCAAGGTATGCATTAAAGTATCTTTAGGATAAGATACTGAATATCTAAAGCTCCCCCTCAAAAGATGCATTCTTCTTTAATCATTTTTAATTGTTGAATTTCAGATTTTAGTGATAAACGTGAATAACACTGAAATTCTAAGATATCGAGAATGTAGAGTAATCTAGTATTATTCAAAATTTGTAGCAATTACTTTCTAATCCTTTAAGAACAAGTTATGCTTTCTCTTAATCTTAGAGAAAATGTATAGAAATATTAATAAAGAATGATTCATTTGAAGCTCAGTTTCTTTCAAAAGCATTTACATTTTCTTTCTTTTAGAATCATTTGAGTGAGCTGAAATATTTCTAGCTTTAAGATCATTCACTCTATATATATTCTGATGGAAGTCTTTAAGAATGTAGGAGAGAAAAACACATAGATGATCATTTATAGAACTCAATTTCTTAATCATAGTTTTTCATCAATGTATACATGAAACACAATAAATCTTTTTAAAATCAAAATAAGATCATATATTTTAGAAATTTTTGTTTGCAATCAAGATCATCGAAAAATACATCATTTGGACCAATATTAGTACACTTTAAAGATAAGAAATGATATGTTTCGGATGCGTATCGGAGCAATACCAAAATTAATTCTGTTTTTCTTACATTAAGATTTTATTTAGAAATCATATGGAGTTTAAGCTTTTATACAAAATCAGATTCTGAATTACATAGGATTTTCAATGGAGGCTTTCAAAATCATAATTTGAGATATGTATCTTCCAGATTGTAGCTCATCTTAAATCATTACGTTTGAAAACACATATTTCAAACATGTAAGAGCATATTCAGAGTATTTGTATTTATGTTGAGTTTTAGTATGAGTTAGGACATTATATACCAAAGTTAATCAAGTTGAAGGATAAAAAACAACTCAATTCATTTTGCCTAAATAGAGATATCCTTCTCTTCTCTTTTTTTACAAATTTATTCAACTTTCAGGTTTTAACGATGATTGTTAACGACAAATCTGAAAATTTCTTTTCAATAATACCAAACAAAAGATGTTATGTAGCATTTCAAACATTCAATCAAATTGTCCAAGTATGAAGCATTACAAAATATTGAGAACCCATAATTCAAGACATCATGCCACATGCAAGATATATTATGTGTTAAGTCATGCATTAAAATAATAAGAACAAGCATATCAAGGATCAAAATCAATTCTTTTCAAATAAACTCCCCCTGTTTAAGTATTATCTTGCAATGATTTCATCCTTAAAGTATGTTTTCAAGTGTTTATAAAATTGACTTGATTCTTCTTATATACTTTTATTTACTTTGTCATTCATTTTTTTGAATTTCTTTTCTTAATCAATTAACGAACATTTTGTTATTGTTTTTCGTTTTTACTTTCTTATGCTCTATACTCTATTTGCTCCCTATCCGGTGGAGTTGGGAAGGGGCACGAGGTACTACCACTAGCCTCCCTCTTGTGCCGTCCCTAATATGTCCTACACCGAATAGTTGGGTTAAATAGTGCCGGGTACTACCACTAGCCTCCCCATTGGCACCATCCCTATGATGAGCAATATAGAAAGGTTAAAATGTTCACTTCAAACTCTTCCTGTTTAAGTGTAATTAATTATGGATTTTATCACTTCCAAATATGCCGAATATATTATGATTATTTTGCTCTTAAGATTGAAGTATTTGCCTTTTACTTAGATCTTTACTTCTCTTGAATAATGCTTATTTTCTTTTCTTTATTTCTCTTTCATTTTGTTATTCTCAAGTAATTTGCATGAAAGAGCAGATTAAAGAAATAATCAATTGTATCATATAGATGTATATCATGCAAACAACATTTTCATTATGCTCATGAATTCATAACTTCTCACAAGTTATTTCACATCAAAATTTTAAGCATATACTTGTGTATTTCATGGTTATGACATAGGCAAAGATATATTTTAGTTTGGTCAAACCATGAAATAATTTCTAAAAGTATAAGTCAGTCAATACACATATAGACATGATATCAAAAATTAATAATTAAAGAATTTAATCATGCCATAATAGGATTTAAGTTATTGACTTTGCTCAATTAATTTGTGAGAAAGGTATCTAAAGTTACCTATTCATTGTATGTTCTTCAAGCCAAACTAGATTTCTTATGTGTGAACTTTTGGCTGAAGAAGATCCTCTCTCTTGTTTGCATGTGAATGTTTAGTGTATCTTACATGAAGATATCCTTCAAGTTGAAATTTCTCATTTTTCTTTCTTGAAGGAAGGTTATTAGTTTCTTTAAGATACAAAGCATTCATCCAACATATATATTTTTTAACTAGATGACTCAATATAAGATATGACAATAGTTGCATGTTGAGTCACTTTACTCAAGAGATTCCCTAAATATAAGCAAGCACATATCACTTGAACTAAAGAGATAGTTTCATTAAATCAGATGGTTCAAGGACAAGCATGTGAGGCAATAGGTAGATTTATCAAGGTCAAATCAATTTCTTATTTTCAAAATCAATTTAGTTTAGATTTTATTCAATAAGGCACGCTAGCTAAGTTTTAATCAACTTATCTTAAACAGTTGTTTCTATCACAATTCAGATTATGATTTATTTGTTTATCAATAAAATATGATTCATTAAAGTTAGATTGATGTCTTGCATAAGGGCACATAATAAGCATACATTCTGGTCTACTAGCTGTATGATAAAATAATTATTCTATCATGCTTCAATACAGCTTTAAACAATAGATCTACTTTGCTCATTCTTTTCAAATTCTACAAGATGGGGTCATAGATATACCTTCTTCATGCCAATTTTCTATAAGAGTTTTCTTGTGGTCTAACGTTGGTCAATGAAGATCCCCTTTCCTGTTTGTCTTAATTTGGAGTTTGAGAGAAGATGTTAATTCATTCATCATACATATTTCAAACTCACCTTGTATGAGCTTAGTAAAAATCTACATATAAATCTTCATTAGCAGAACCAAAAATGATGTCACAAATTCTTCCTTTTGATACATAGATTTATCATTATTACTTTCTATCAAAAAGGTTGCTTAAGCTTTTATATCATGCTTTTGATGCTTGTTTCAAATCATATATTGCTTTATCATATTTGTAATGAGTGTTTTCAAATATGGTGGTTATTTAACATATATAAAGTAAGCACATAGGAGTCCATTCTACACACTCATTTGATAAAATATAACGTTCATAAAGCAAACAAATGATAATGGTGATTTTTACTTCTAATCATGCAAGAATCTTATCAAGATCTATTTCATCTTTTCTTGATTTAATCAATTTTTCTTCATTAATTGTATATGTAAAAGATTAACCATATAATTTGATTTTAGTATTTTGTTAATAAATCATTAGTCTCATAAAGAATAAAATGAATTGATACTTCTATAACTAGAATTTTTCATGAATGTTCTATATGCATTGCTTGATGAATGATATCCAAGGATAGAAATATCTTTATTAGATTTGGCATTACTTTTCAAGAGAACATATCAAGCATAACATGTACGACTGAAAAATATGAGAGATACGCAATAGTTCATTTTCTATTTTTCAGAAGATCAAAAGAAGTTTTCATCAAAAATAGATCTAATAGAAGTCATATGTATGACAAGTATTGATGATAGCTTTTAAAAATCATTTAAGTAGATGACTATCATACAACATTGCCTTTTTCAATTCTTCAAAGATTCTATTAATCCTATTTTACTTATAGTGTTCTTGGTGCAGAAACAATTGTATTCAATATTATTTTCTGTGCACAACTTAACACAAAAATTGGTTTTCAAAACTATGCCGTGATTCATAGTTTGCAAACCTTTATCGTTTGATCGCTTTTTGTGAGTTTGTGCCAATGCAGAAAATATTTCAATTTGAGTGCCAAGAACAAGGCTAATGTAAGCTTTTGAAAACTTAGTGATGGAAACAACATCTTTAGATTTAGAAATTGATTTTTGTTTGTTTCCTTAGTTAACATGCATCGCAAAAACTTTGACCTTTCAGAAGATAATCTAAGTAAGCCTATGGCAAGGTCTTTTGAGATTAAGTACATACTAGCATGAGTTGATTCTATGTGCCAAGGATGGTTTCTTTAATCTTGGTATTCATAGTGCATATATTCAAAAGCATACCAAGTACACATTATCATATCTATGATCAATAAGCAATAATGCCATGGATAAAAACTCTCAATCAAGCATATAGAGAATTCATAGAATTAATCTTAATAATGATTAATCATTTAGCAACTTATCCAATAGTGAGTAAAGTATACTATAAAATGAAGTGATTTGATTATATTTTCAAAAATATTTTCTATATCACAAAATTGGTCAATACTTGCAATTCATATTTCAATCAAATACTAAAGCAAAAATAATGATGAAATGCAAGGTTTACAGATTTCATTATTATTATTATTATTATTTTGTTATTACTTTTCATAGGTATGTTTTAAGTTTCATTTTTGACGTGTGTCTAGAACACCCATTTGTATGAAAGTTCTATTTGTTCCATGGGTATCTTGGCACACCTATGTCTACATCCTCATATTTTCATTTTGGGTACCCAAGCTTGCTTGGGTCCTTGAGAGTTAGGACATATGGTTCCTTTTGGAACCCAAATTTGTTTAATTTTAATAACTTTACCACTTGATTTAATTATGTTAGAACGATAGGTAAAGTTGTTATGTCCATTCTTTTCATGTTTGAAATATGTTATCTTATTTAATGGTTTGCTTGGTGAATTGATAACCTTTTTCTCTAGAGATTTATTATTAAGTAAAGAAGTCAAGCCAAGTTTTGATTTATCATAAGCAACATATTGGCTTTCAAACATCATTTTCAATCGTTCTGAGCTTACGGTGAATTTGTTAATAAAAGATTTTAATTGATTAATTTCTTTACTTAAGTTTTGATTTTCTCTAATTAAGCTATGATTTTTCTGAATCAATTCTTCTGAAAATGACCTTAAGCTTTCATTTTCAGAATTTAGTTTCTCTTGTATTTCATCATTAGAATTTCTTTTTTTTGAAATTTTCAGATTTAGTTTCTTAAGATTTTTATTCTTAACAGCTAATTTTCTACATTCACCATATAAATCATGGAAAGCATTTAATAATTCATCATAAGAAAATTTTTCTTGAAAATTATTTGATGTAAGAGTAGATTCAGTTTTTACCTTGTCTTCTTGTGCCATAAAGCACAAGTTAGTTACCTCTTGTAGTTCCTTGGAGCTAATATCATCATTGTTGCTCCTAACTTTTATTTTCTTGCTAGACTCTTTCTTGGTCAAGGCTCTCTTCCTTTTTATCTCTTTCTTCCTTTCTTCTTGCTTCCTCTTCTTCTTTGTCTTTAGGAAGCTGATTTGCCTCGGAGTCGACTCGGACCTTATTGGAGTCGACTCGGTCAACTTGAGGGTCGACTCTGAAATACTTGGAGTCGACTCGACTGAGGTGGGAGATTCAACACCTTTTTCTGCAGTCTCGTTGTTAGTATGTAATTGAAGCACATGCGAGCTAATCTGAGATTTATCATAAATATTTTCTAAAGTGTCCAGATCTCCTTAGCAGATAAGCATGCAGAAATTTCATTAAACTTTGTTTCTTGAATAGCACAATATAATATGTTCATAGCATTAGCATTTAATTGTGCTAAGTCCTTTTCATTAATATGAGAGAGTGTGTGAAGGTCATTTATTATGATTTTCCATAAATAATAGTTTTGTGATTGAATAAAAATGCGCATGCGTATTTTCCAATGTGGGTAGTTTATACCATTAAACAGTGGAGGTGTGTCAATTGATTGTCCTTCTTCTAGAAAACTATCTATTTGAGTTGTCATGATCTTTGGCTCTAGTCGGTTAAGACTACAAATAATATTTGAGCACCTGCTCTGATACCACTTGTTGCCCCAGGTGACAACCCAAGAGGGGGGGTGAATTGGGTCTTTTAAAAACTTTTAAACTACTTCTAATCTTTTAGATTAATTATGCTAAGTTGTATGGATGCTTAGTGAAGCTTAACCTTAGCAAGAGTATGATTCTAATCTAATCAACTATTAAGCAGCGGGTTCAATAAAAGATTAGTCTAATTTTGCCCTAGTATGCTATTCAATTTAATGATTGAGTAAATTGATTATGCTTGCAACTAAAGGATGCACGAAGCAGAGTTAAGCAAGCTTAGTATCTAAGTAAGTGAGTAAGGAGGTCAGTCAACAAAGAGCGTCACAAACACAACAAAAATATAGTGGTTCGGTGCATCCCAGCACCTACATCCACTCCCCAAGACCTCTTGGGAATTTCACTATAATCCTACAGATTACAGCCGGTTGTTTTACAAGCTCACAACCCAACTTGTTGTTTTACGAGGTCACAACGAACTCGGTCGGTTTTCCCAGGCTCACCGACTAGAACCAACCCCGATTGTTTTCCCGGGCTCACAGTCAAACCCTTACACGTTGGTTTTACCCTCGGCTCACCAACAAACCTTTACCCGTTGGTTTTCCCTTTGGCTCACCAACAAACCTTTACCCCTTGATTCAATCCCGTGATTGAATCAAGTTACAAGATATTATAACAAAGTTTAAGATAAATCAAAGCTTCTTAAACAAGCAAATATAACACTATAAGCAAATAGAGTAAAGTGAAGTCCTCAAACGAGTTTGGAAGATGAAGGAGCTCGACTTCTTCTTTACTTGACCCTCTTCTGATTTGGCACGAAGTGGAGGATCACTGAGGCAACATACGGATGGAGAGGAAGCTTTGGGATTCACTTGGATGCTCTTCTTCTCTCTATTTCACTTTGAATGGCCCTTTTGTGCTTTTGGGAGATTTCCCTTGTAATCTGTTTGGAATCTCTTCCCTAAAAGTTCTCTCCCACTTTCATTTTTTCTCTCCTAGCTCTCTTCTTGTTTTTATAGCTTTTGATAACGTGGAAACAAGAATATAGCCGTTAGAGACAAAAATAGAGCCGTTGGAACCAGTCTGCACCTCCTGACAATATGACCGTTGGGATCGGAGTCGACTCGCGCGATCAGGAGTCGGCTCGCCTGTTGCAGGAGTCGGCTCGTGTTTTACCGGAGACGACTCGGCCACTGTTCCAAATTTGAATTAATGTGCTTGCCTCGACTGGGAGTCGACTCGTCTTAACCTGGAGTCGACTCGCCAACTTCTGGAGCTGACTTGGCAATTTCGGAGTCGGCTCATCCACTGAAGTCCGTGGATCCAATTTTGAATTTTGTCCTCTCGAGTCGACTCGACTGTCCTGGGAGTCGACTCGAATCTCAGAGCCCGAACTCCCGATCCTCTGTCTTTTGGCTCGTCCAGTCTTGGAGTCGACTCGAACTTCCTTGGAGTCGACTCGGCTCTCAGTTTGCGAAACTTGGTCTTCTGCCTTTTTGATGTGAAGCTGTCTTGGAGTCGACTCGAGCTGTCTGGGAGTCGACTCGAATCTCAGAGGCAGTAACTTGGTTTTCTGTCTGTTGATGGTCGCGGAGTCTCGGAGTCGACTCGTGCAATGCGGGAGTCGACTCGAATCTCAGAGTCCCAAAAACGCTTTCTGACTTTTTCCTTGTGTTCCGCTGAGAGTCGACTCATGCTTTCTTTGGAGTCGACCTACCAACCATCGGAGTCGACTCGCGTTCCACTGGAGTCGACTCGAATCTCAGACCCGAAAACTGCTCTCTGACTTTTCTGCCTGTGACTCCTAGGAGTCGACTCAAACTTCTCCGGAGTCGACTCGGTAAACATTGGAGTCGACTCGAAATCCTCAGGAGTCGACTCGAAGACTACTCTTTTGAATTTTTTCTTTGATTTTACTCTTCCAAATTGAATCCTTTGAACTTTAAGCTTGGGCCAATAAATTGTAGCTTTCTTCCAACTTGAGAGCTTTGGAGGCCTTCTTGTGTTCTCCCAACTTGCTATGTTCCTTGCAAAATAAATATCTTTCTCCTTGCAACATAAACATTAGTATCTATACTTCAAGATTTTGTGATCATCAAAATCAATCTATGAATCAATCTTTGGGTCATCAGTTTAATTTTTCTTTTTATGCAATACATCTAATTTTTCTTTATGCAGTTTGTGTTCGCTTCAATCTTCTTGTTTTCATCCATTTTTATTTCTGCCAAAGCTTTTCTTTGATTAGTTAAGTATATAAATGCTCTTTAAATTTAAGTACATGTCTTCTAGTTAATTTCAATTAAGAATAATTCTCCGGTAGACTAGAGAATCTATTATCATCCCCAACATAATGTTCTTCTTTTGTTATTCAAAAGTTGATTTTAAATCCGAGTGAATGTTCTAATTTTTATGCAACTCCAACCGCCTTCCTGTGGATCGACCTCTTACGATCACTATTCTTCGAGTAGAACCGGTAAGAGTAAATTAAATTTAAACTTTGTTTGTCGGTTCTAACAACGATCTGTTTAGCATATTTTTAGTTAAACAGAAATCGGACGAACAAAATTTTGGCGCCATTGCCGGGGACGCAAGTCGAGAAGCAAGAACAATCACGAAGATCAAATCGGATTTTGGATGCCCGGAGTGAACGCACTTCGGTAGTAAGTTTTTATTTTTATTAATTTTTCTTATTTTGATTATTTTTAGTTAATAATTTCGTAGTTATTAAATTCTGAAATTTGAAATTCGAAATTTAAAGTTTTCTAAAAAAAAGAGTAAAAAAAAATTTGAAAAAAAAAATTCAAAAATTTAAATTCAAAATTTGAATTCTGTGATTCGAAATTTAAAATTTAAATTTTAAAAAAAAGTTAAAAAAAATTAATTAAATCAAAAAAAATTAAAAAAATATATTATTTTTGCTAGTAATTGATAGGGTGCAATCCCCCGAGGTTATCATACCTCTATTGGAACTCCTCACGGAGTAATCTCCAGAGCTTATTCAACGGGCATTCGGAGATTGACTGACACATAAGGATTATGTTTAGTTTACATTCAAGTTATTACTATAAAAAAAATAAAAAAAAATAAAAAAAAAAATTGTTTGCCCATTTAATCAGCACAACCTAATGACATTGCATAAACTTTAAAAAATTATTGATTATTTGCTGCATTTAGTATTAAGCATTTGCATAAAATAATTTAAGGGCAAAACCCATTAAGAAGATAAGGTCAGGAAGTCATTATCTGTCCTTAGCCCAAAAATCATCACCTTGCATACATATACTAAGCCAAATTAAATTAAAATCAAATTAGACGTTGGCCTTAGGGTTTTCGAGCTCAATTAGGCTCTTGGAAAGAAGCGGCTGAAAGCCCCTCCAGTGAGAATTTAGTAATTGGTGATGTCTAGGAAAGTTTTACAACAGTGAGAACTGTTATGGGTATTGTGATATCGGTGTATCCCTTCTGGCACCTCCACACACCCCGGGACTTTCCTGGTCACTGGTTCATGGATTGCTTAACTGGTAAGCTCAAGCTTAATCTGAAAGGGAGATTAGGAGCTGTCTAATCTAGAGAGAATTTCAGGAACTTTTTAACCTGATAAATCTCTGTGCAACTAGATTTAAGAAGCTACTAAACCTCACTTAGTTCTAAGACTAATAGGGTCAAATTGTTGTGTGGTGTTGGTTGTGGTCATCTGTGTCTAGCCCTTCTCTTCTCTTAGGATTTCGTTCATTTTAGGAGTCAAATATAATGAAGTGTTGATAATGTATGCATGGTAGAAGGTCATTAAGGGATAAGTTAACCCCATTTGATCCTGAGATTGATAGAACTTTTCATCACAACTTGCGAACTGTAAACCAACCATCAATCTCTACAATGGGTGAACATATTAGAACTTTGAATGAGTTGTTTGCACCCGTATCTGCTAGTCCCCCTATTTGCATAGTATTACCAATCAATAATGCAGCCCAATTCGAGATTCGGGCTGCAACAATAAACATGTTACCCAAGTTTCATGGGTTCGAGAGTGAACAACCCTACATTCATCTAAACAAATTTTTGACAATCTGTCAAATGTTTAGAAATCAAAACTTAGATGAAGAGGGTATTAAATTAAGGTTGTTTCCCATGACTTTAGAGGATCGTGCTGCTGCATGGCTGTATTCCCTTGCTTCAAATTCCATCACATCATGGGAACAACTATCTAGGAAGTTCATGGCTAAGTTCTATCCCATGGTAAAAACTGAAAAAATTAAGGATGCCATCAGAACTTTTAGAGGAAAATCTGAGGAGGAATTTTCCCAGCTTTGGGAAAGATTCCATGATCTTTTGGTCAAGTGCCCGCACCATGGGCTTGACAAGGCTGATCTAGTACATTTCTTTTATAAAGGACTACCTCCGGCACATAGAAACATGATCGAGTCCATGCACAAAGGTAGGTTCATGAACCAAACCCCGGATCAAGCCTATGAATTTCTTGTTGACTTAGCCGAGAACGCCCAAAATTGGAGTAGCTATGGTGAGGAAGTAAATAGAGATGAGTTCGGGTCTAGAAAATCAGGCAATTATGAAATGAAAGCAGACCCAGAACTAAAAAATGTCATGTCCAATCTGGTGACTGGAATGAACAACTTAAGCAAAAAGTCTGATGCTTTCACTGTTTCCACTAGCTCAAGTTCATATAAAGAGTTAAATCCCGTCATGAAAGTGGATCACGAGTCACAAAGTTTATGTATCTTGTGTAACAGTTCTGAGCATCTAGTGGAGTGTTGTCCTAGTTTACCCAACATTAAGGCTGAGCAGGCAAATGCTCTAAACTCATATAGTGCCTTCAAGAAGCCCACTCCCAATTCATTCAGCCCAGTCTACCATCCTGATAATAGGTTCCACCCAAATTTCTCATACAAACAAAATGAACCTATTCAATATCAAGGTGGTCCACCAGGTTTTCAGAAGAATTTTCCCAAGATAGGTCCCTCACAAATAAACCAATCATTGGCTCCACCTATTCCTACTTATAGTGCCCCTATCCCACAGCAATCTTCACCATTAGAAACCATGATGGCTAATATGATGAAACAACAACAAGATTTTATCAAGCAACAACAACAGACCAATACAGCCCAAGCCCAGACTAACCAATTCCATGCGCAAGCAATTGCAAAACTTGAGGTTAGTCTAAGCTAAATAGCAAACTCTCTAGGGGATAGAAAGAAAGGTGAACTACCTAGTCAACCAGTGCCTAACCCTAGTAGACAACAAAATCAAGATCAAAGAGGTCAGTATCAAATCAATGGAAATCCGACCTATGAAGTCCAGGCAATTACCACTTTAAGGTCTGGCAAGCAAGTGGACAATAAAGTCCAACTTCCTAAACATGAAAAAGAAAATAAAAATGAATCCAATAAGAACCCAATTCAGAAGAGAGGTCAAGAACAGGACAAACCAGAAAAAAGGGAAGAACCTATAGAAACATACAAACCCAAGGTTCCCTTCCCCAGTAGACTTCAGGACTCAAAGAAACAATCTAACTTTGATAAAATCATGGAAGTCTTTAAAACTGTTCAAATAAATATACCTTTTTTCGATGCCATACGACAAATTTCCTCCTATACAAAATTCTTGAAAGACCTCACCACGGTCAAAAGAAAAACCAGCATTCCTAGGCAAGCTGTTATGGCTGCACAGGCCTCATCTCTCATTCAACAACAGATTGCCCCGAAATTCAAAGATCCTGGTTGCCCAACTATTGAAATAAAAATAGGAGAGACGATCATCCAGAGAGCTCTATTAGATTTAGGAGCCAGTGTAAACCTACTTCCCTACTATGTGTACCAAAAATTAGGTTTGGAGGAATTAAAGCCTACAAATATTACCCTTTCCTTAGCAGATAGGACAGTGAAGTACCCCAAGGGGATTGCAGAGGATGTAATAGTGAAAGTAAATGAGTTTTACTATCCTGTGGACTTCGTTATCCTTGAGACTGAACCTGCAATATATCCAGACAGTCACACACCTATAATTTTAGGTAGACCTTTCTTAGCCACAGCAAATGCTGTGATCAACTATCGAAATGGGATACTGAAGTTATCTTTTGGCAACATGAAAGTCGAGCTTAATGTCTTCAACATAAGTAAACAACCACTAGACGACAAAGAAATCAATGAAGTTGACATGATTGAAAGTCTGGTTCAGGAGACTTTCTTACAAACTTATAATAAGGACCCTTTAGAAGCTTACCTTGCCCATTCCGAGGAAGGGGTCAAGCATGCGCCCCTTAGTTCTGTTCTCCTCATGAGATAGATCGTCATCAGCCAACTGTTCTTCCTCGGACTTTTCTAAAACCATTCTTAGATAATGGTTGAAAAAAAATGAATCCACATTTTGTCTGGCTGAAGACATAAAACTTAGCGCTCTTGGGAGGCAACCCAACATGTAAATATATATAAAATAATAATAATAATAATAATAATAATAATAATAATAAAACAAAATAATTAAATAAAAAAATAACTAACATGCAGGTTTGGGGGTTTTTGGTCCTAATTGTCACTTTACCCATCCATATCAGGTAACTTCTCCTCTGTCCTATTACTGCTTTAAATTTTCTTTAACATTGAGGACAATGTTAGATTTAGGTATGGGGGTGAGAATATTTTTGATTTTTCTACCTAAAATAAAAAAAAAAGATTTTAAAATCGAGAATATTTTTGATTTTTCAAAAAAAAGAGATTTTTTTATATAAAAAAAAAGAGAAGGGATTTCAAATTTTTAACTCAAGATCTAATCTTTTTGGCTGTACAAACTAGGAATTGCTTTGACAATAGCTTTGAGCTAAGGAATATGATAGCAGTTCTAGCTTGAGTTTTCGTCCCACCTATCTTTTGCTAACATGATACAAGATGATTTAGCACCAACACGTAAGCACATGAATAGTGGGGTATGTATACTTGCAACTAATATGAATACTTTTAATCTTCGGAATAATTTAAAGTTATATGTGTGATGAACACCCTAATCAAAAAAAGAAAAGATAAAATAAAATGAAAATAATGAGTTTATTTTAAGTCTTCTCACTGAGTAACCGGGTCTCTTGCCTGGCAAGCAGCGAGTGTTCGCGTAAAAAGGTGAGGATGATTAAGATTAAACTCTGAGTGACTAATTTGGCCTTGAAGCCTAGTTAACTTGAGTTATTAAGCCTGTTAGGGTGTCTCTACACCTAGTGCCCTAAGCCATCTGGATCGGGAGTCATTGGCCTAACATTCGCTACATGGGTCAGCTAGAAAGCTTAATAAGGCCAGATATTGCACAAGTCATTCTTTTTAGCATTCAGTCTGCTAAAAATAAAAAATAATAAAAAAAACAAAAAAAAATAAATCTCGGGTGTTCACGACTATTTAACTCTAGAAAGTCTTGAAAATTGGAGTGATCATGTTGGAAGTAAGTGAAAGCCACTCATTTATATGATACTATCTTGCACATCACTACATTCTTGACTTGTTAGCAGATAGATAGGGTGTAATGAAACTTGAGTTAGAGTCTGCCTAAAAATGATAGCAATAAGTCTCTATTGTCCTTGCAATTCTAGTTTCATACAGTAATACTTATTCAAATTTCGAGTTAAAAATTAGAAATTCCTGACTGATGAAGTTTGTGGGTAACTTCACTGCAAACCTTTACGAGACAACACTCGTCCACTAGGATAACCTAGGGGTTTAACGGCTTGTTGCACATGCTAAGTGCAATCGTGGTGCTCTACGAAAGTGAGTATTTATTTTAGTTCATGTATTTATATAATAATAATTAATACTTTTGCACTCTCATTTTTGCACTAAATTGCTAGAGACTAGCAATAAGCTAGTTGGGGGTGTGATGAAAGCACAAAAGTGCAATCATCGTACCACCTTAATTAGTATTATAGTTAATTTTTCATGATAAAATTAATTAATTAACATTGTATTTGTGTTTGAGTGCAAGGAGTCCAAGAGACCCAATAACATTGGGTTTGAGCCCAAATGCCCGGCAGCTCGAGCTCAACAAATTCTCCAGCTGCTATGCAAGCATGAAATCCTGCGCCGTCCATCAGGTCACCTACCAAATCAGTCCCGCATCAAGGCCCCGTGATCATTTCTTTCTCGGCCATCTGCCCAGCCAATCATCAACATCCCAAATAAATCCACTCCGTCCGCATCGTCAACGAGTCCTCCTAGCATGCCACGGATCACGCCGTCATCACAGCCGTCCATCTCGTGATCAGATTAAGCTCCCACGCATCTGAAGCATCCGCGCGTCCCCACCTTCCTTCACAGCCGTGGCATCCGTCCCAACTTCATCCCGTGCGAAAGAAGGGGAGAAGAAAGGATTCATCCCACGCGCGTCTCTTCCATTCCGCGTCTTCAACGCTGCTCCCAGCGGCTCACAGCCACTCATCCCGTCCGGCCTCCTCCACATCGAGAGCTCCCGAGCCAGCTCTTCTCTCCCGTGATGCTAGCAGTGGCCCGCGGCGCTTTCCAAGTGAGCTCCAGCCCCTCTCCCGTGATCCAAGCCGGACGATCCCACGGCAGCCTCCGCCTCAGCCCGCTAGCCAGCAAGACGTCCGCCCCTCCAGTGATCCACGCGTCTCCAACCAACGGTTCCAGCTCCTCCAGCTCATCCCGCAGCGTCTTCTTCCTTCCCAAATCAGCAAGCCGGGATCTTCTTCATCCGGCACCCCAGCAATCACGCCGTCCTCCTTCCGGATCGGCGCCCGTCTGCAGCTCCTCCCTCCTTCCGTGTCCAAGATCCCATGATGCATGCAGAGATCCAGCCCGTCCCAGCCTCCTCTGGCCATCCACGTGTGTCTCGCATTCATCCTTCCGCATCCCGGATGACCTTCTTCCCCGATTCCAGCGATCCCGCGCCCATCAAGTGTGCTGTGATCAAGCCACCGTTCCAGCCAAGAGCCCGTCTGCCCTCTCCTTCCGCCCATGATTCAGCCATCCACGCTTGCTGTGGCACTATAAGAAGGGGAGAACGAAGAGGGGAAGGAGAGCTCGGAGGGGGTAGTGGTCGGCTGGTCCAAAGGAAGAAGAAGGGAGCTCGGTTGGTTTTTGTCCAAGAACAGGGGAGCTCTGTTTCTTTCTTTTAGCACTGTTTCTTTTGGAGAAGAAAGAAAGAAAAAAAATATATATATATTAGTTTATGTTGTTGTTCCACCGTGGGAGAGAAAATGAAATTTTCTTTTTGATTTTATTTTTATTTGCAGAAGAAAGAAGCATTAGGTTTCATTTTCAATTTTTTTACTTTTTGTAATCATTTCTTTTTATGAAATCAATCAATTTCTTTCATGCAATCCTTATTCTAGGTTTAGTTAAATTTCTTTTTTTTTTTATGCAATCGTTTAATTTTTCTTTTTATGCAATACATCTAATTTTTCTTTATGCAGTTTGTGTTCGCTTCAATCTTCTTGTTTTCATCCATTTTTATTTCTGCCAAAGCTTTTCTTTGATTAGTTAAGTATATAAATGCTCTTTAAATTTAAGTACATGTCTTCTAGTTAATTTCAATTAAGAATAATTCTCCGGTAGACTAGAGAATCTATTATCATCCCCAACATAATGTTCTTCTTTTGTTGTTCAAAAGTCGATTTTAAATCCGAGTGAATGTTCTAATTTTTATGCAACTCCAACCGCCTCCCTGTGGATCGACCTCTTACGATCACTATTTTTCGAGTAGAACAGGTAAGAGTAAATTAAATTTAAACTTTGTTTGTCGGTTCTAACAACGATCTGTTTAGCATATTTTTAGTTAAACAGGAATCGGACGAACACTGCATATTTGGGGAGTGCGGGATTATCCACAAATGGAAGCAGCTCTTCAGTCTTTTGAAGTAAAATATGAGTATGGAGAAACTAATAATGTAACATATTGAATGGCATCATGCTTTGTTAATTGTGATGTGGCTTGCTGATGGTGATAACATAATAAAAAAGAAGGCTTGGCTGTCATGTGACTTGCTGGTGATCTGTCTTGGATCTGCGTGAGGGAAAAATCACAAGCGTACACCCGAAAAAAATAATAAAAAATAATTAAAAAAAAGATGCTCTTGCTATCATGCATAATGGTGTCTTTGATAGCTGCTGCATCAAGGTACCTTGATAGCCGGAGAAAAGACAGTGACTCTCATTTTGTGTCCCTTAATGTGTTATTTTATTTAGAACCACCACTCATTCATTTCCTCCAAGCTAACTTCAATTATGGTCCGATGGGATGAAGTGATTTGGATGGAGCAAGTTTTATTATTAAAAATAAAAAAGGTATGTTAGTTATAAGATTATAGTTAACTTTAACTATATTCTAGTGAATGCTATTATAAAAGATTTTCAGCTTCGTCTCCTTGCCCCAAGAGGTAATCAAATTGTCATCAATCCAAATAGCAAATAGCAGTGGAAGTTAATGGCGGAATTCCCCTCAAATGTGAATCATGATCGAACGTGATTCACATTCGAACGTGAATCACGGGCGTGGTCGGCCCCTCTAACGTAAATCATGAGCAACTACTAGCGGAGGTTGATGACGATATGTATCTACCTGATTAATACGAGAGAAAAGTCCCATGCCACACACCTAAAAATAAATAAATAAATAAATAAATAAAAGGTGTTTTTGGCTATTATAAAAGGGGCTACAGCTTGGTCTCCTCGCCCCAAGAAGTAATCAAATTGTCATCAATCCAAATATCAATAACAGTGGAAGTTAATGGCGTCGGCGTATGCGACTGTTGTAATGTTCGGGCCCAATACAGACCGGGCCCAATACTGTAGGGCCCAGTTGAATAGTATTGGGCCAGGGATGGGTTAGCTGGCCCAAGATGGCCATAATCTCCCGCCTGAGGGCTGAAAAGACAAGACCACCAGATGGCCAACGGAGAAACCCCACCGGCATGCAAAACAGGAGCCCGCCACCTCCTCCCCCTCGGCAAATGAGCGGTGAGCTGGCCTGAGGAGGAGGGGCAACTGGTGGCTCCCGGAGTAGTGAGGAAGGAGTGAACGCCACCTCTCCTTTGGGGTCAAGTCATAAGCTCTGTATTTAAAACCCCTAAGATTTGCTAACCCCGAACTGAATGTACCCTCCCTAAACCTCTAACCCTCTGGATGTACTGCACCAGAGAGCCAAGCCTTGGAGCTGGAGGCGGAAGGGACCCTGCAGCCCTAGGAAAGGAAGGAGGGAGTTGCCGAGAAGGAGATACTGCCCAACTCCAGTCAACCGAATCAAGGTAAGGCTCTGTAAGTAGGTCTCTAGGCAAGGACAGAGTGGAGGTACCCCTCTGTGGGGTATTCTCCCCTCTGTTTCACTGATGAAACAGAGGGGAGGAGACTGGCACAGAGAAGAGGAGACCGGCATGGGAGAAAAAAAAAAAAAAAAACAGGAGGAGGGCCGTGGGCCGGACCCACGGGCTGCGGGCCGGACCAACAGGCCGCGGGCCGGCCTGAGAACGGCCCGAACCCGAGCCCAATGTCACCCGGGCCGAGCCCACCCGGACTCGGCCTGCGGATGACCGGCCCCGGCCGGGGCCGCCCTCGGGCAGAGGGGCAGCCAAGGGGCCGCCGGGTCTGGCCGTACCGGCGACAGACGCGGCCCCGAGGCCGCCAGCCTCAGCCGAGCCCCCCCGCCTCTCCGTCGGCGAAGAGGTGGCGGCACGACACACACACACACACAAAAAAAAAAAAAAGAGAGAACTTACCTCGGACCACGGCCTTACCTCGCCGTGGTCGGAGCCGGTGAAGACCCCCGGAGGAGGTCCGGCCTCGACCTCGCCTCCCGGCCCTCCCCCTCTTCTCCGGCATCACTTCGAAGAAGGGAAGAAGGGGTCGGCCTCCCGCCGTCGTTGCCCGAGGGAGGAGAACCCTTTCGGCCGATGGATCGGGGGGTGCAGCATCTCCCCGGTCGACTGCGAAGGAGGGAAGGCGGCCGGGAAGGGGCTTCGGCCGGAACAGGAGGGAACCGGAGGCGGAGGAGGCCGGGAAGGGCCTCGGCGGAAAGCGGGGGAGACAAAGAGACCGGAGGAAGGGGAAGATGGAGAGACACGGGCGAAGAAGGGGGCCGAAGTCTCTGGAAGCCCCCGGAAGAAGAAGAAAGAAAGAAAGAAAAAAAAAAAAAAAAAGGGAGAAGGCCCTTAACGGGCTGCCTAGCGGGTCGGATCCAAGTTCGGATCCGAAACCCGTTAGGCCCAAATAAATGCAAATAGGTTTGGGTGAGCCCAATGATCCAAGCCCAATCGAATTAAACGGGTCGACTAAGCCTGATTGATGTTGGATCTGAACCCGACCAAGCCTGAATGAACCCAAAGTAAGCAATTGGGCTAAATGTGAACCCAATTAAACTCAATTCAGCTGGGTCCGAACCATGTTCATAATAGGTTGACCCCAGCAGGCCCAATTAGCCCTAAAACAGGCCCAGACCAGGCCCAATTAAATTGGCAGAAGGCCAAATTGGCTCGGAAAAAAGTGGACTTAACCACAAATCAGGCCCAACCTTTCCCTTAGAGGCCCAATCAGGCCTGGTAGACTCAAATTTACTTAAATTGAGCTAAAATTTAGGGTAAATAGAGGATAATGCAGGTCTTATATGGTTCTAGGAATTAAAGACCCGCCGTCTGGACTCAAGAATTGACAACAACTTATTGTAAGTAATCTGTCTTAATCCTATCGTAGATCTTGTATTACGTTTTATAAGATGAACCAGTATTTTTTTTTATACAATTTGAATTGTATGCATGATTAGTGAAGAATGTAAGTAACCTGTTCTAATCCTGTTTTGGATCATGTCATGTTATTAATATTTCCTCAGCATTTCTTTTAAGTATATATGTTTCATGCTTGATATGTTACAATGCATAAGTAACTTGCATGAACCCAGAAGCTATGGCTATGTATGCAACATGATGATACTGATATTTTAATCATGCATATAAGTTTATAAAGTCTTAGCTAGCCCAGAGGCACTATAATGGGCTCAAAGATGCTACTGAGAACGACTGAGCCGCCAGTGGCTGAATAGTAACTGAGCTTGCCCCGCCAGTGGCTGAATAGTAACTGAGCTGCCCCGCCAGTGGCTGAATAGTAACTGAGCCTGCCCCGCCAGTGGCTGAATAGTAATTGGGCCTGCCCCGCCAGTGGCTGAATAGTAACTGAGCTTGCCCCGCCAATGGCTGAATAGTAACTGAGCCTGCCCCGTCAGTGGCTGAATAGTAACTGAGCTGGCCCCGCCAGTGGTCGAGTCTGACTTCGCAGTAGCATCCGAGAGAAAAAGGACCACGGCATGCCGGGGGCACGGTTTCATATGCATATATTATGAAAATTTTGTGATTTGCACTACTACCTTGTTTAAATTGCATACATATTATACCATGATGATTATTAGATAAACATGCATGTCAGCTTCTCAAACCCTGATTTACATGTTTAGCCTACTGGTTGATCCGGTACGATTATGCAGGATTACTTACTGAGCCGTGTAGCTCACATCTGTTTATGCTTCGTTTTCTTTCAGATCCTCATCAGTGATCGCCACCAGATATGTTTTTATTTTGTTACAGAGCTTCGTATT
The DNA here is from genome assembly GCF_009389715.1 of Phoenix dactylifera. Taxonomy (NCBI): domain Eukaryota; kingdom Viridiplantae; phylum Streptophyta; class Magnoliopsida; order Arecales; family Arecaceae; genus Phoenix; species Phoenix dactylifera. The sequence continues at coordinate 69,920 of NW_024067837.1, read as the reverse complement.
TTTGGAGAAGCTTATATACTTTTGTACATTTGAATAGCATAGAAGTTCTGTATTTTTGGTTTCAAACTTGAAGGTTGTACTGCAAAACTTTTAATATATATATATATATAAGTTTGAATCCTTTTGGCTACTTGTTACCCCAGTATGAGGCTGCGTGCTACTGTGGGCGATAGTCGGCAATAGCACGGCCGTGTCACGGATCCGGGTCCGGGGCGTGACATCTAGTGGTATCAGAGCCTTAGGTTAAACAATAGAATAACCATGCCTAAGGAAAGGGGTAGTTAAGAATGTCACTGTCATAGAAAATGTTATAATATGCTAGTTTATCATAATCTCACTGTAAAAATTTTTGACTGCTAGGCGATCATTAGGAAGATATGGACGACGACCGGAGACCACCCTCCCCGGAGCCCAGCGAGCGGTCAGCTTCCCCGGATACTCCACGGTCTGCAGCGGGTCAGGCAGGCCTAGCCGGAGTGTATCAGCTCATGGCACAAGTGCTGCAACAGCAGCAGATGATGCAGCTGGCCGCTATGCCATCAGCAGACTCCTGCTATGAGAGGTTCCGCCGACTGAACCCCCCGACCTTTGAGGGTGGGTCTGACCCTATGGCGGCAGAAACATGGATCCGGGAGATGGAAAAGATGTTCCGAGCCCTCCACTTTCCTGATGAGGTGACAGTCCGACTGGCGACCTCTATGCTGACAGGAAACGCCGAATACTGGTGGACGGCCATGGAGACGGCTTATGCCGTTGACGGACTCACCTGGAGGGACTTTAAGAGGATGTTTTACAATCAATACTTTCCGGACTCAGTTCACCTGGCGAAGCAGAATGAGTTTTTGACGCTGACCCAGACTGACCAGATGTCCGTTCTGGAGTACGCCAATAAATTTAACGAACTGGGACGATTTTGCCCCCAGTTCATGGAGGATGAGAGAAGTAAGGTGAACCGGTTTGAGCAGGGATTGAGGTATGGAATTCGGTCCCGAATATCCTCCCATCTATTCTCAAGCTACAAAGATGTACTGGACCGAGCCTTGAAGGTTGAGGCTGACCTGATACGGTCCGGGAGAGAGAGGGAGGACCTGAAGAGGACCCGGTCATCGGGAGCACCGAGTAGTGGGTCTGGAGGCAGCAAGGGGTCTGTGCCCAAGAAGAGACAGAGCAGAGGCTGCCCCACCTGTGGCGGAAACCACAAGGGTACCTGCATGAAGAAGACCGGAGCTTGTTATTCTTGCGGGCAGACAGGACACATCGCTCGCAACTGCCCTAGCCGAAAGAAGGACGAGCCCAGACATACTGCACCAGAGGACCAGAGATCGAGGGGTAACCCTCGAGTTTTCGCACTGACTCGACAGGATGCCAGTGCTAGCGATCAAGTGGTGACAGGTACACTTCTGGTCAACTTGGTTCCTGCCCTCATTCTATTTGATACTGGTTCTACGCATTCTTTCGTGTCAGTTAGCTTTTCCAGACAATTACATAGCACATCTGAGAAATTAGTGGAACCATGGCATGTTGTTACACCCCTTCAGAAAACCGCAATTGTTGACACTAAATATAAAGATTGCATAATTCAGATAGGGGGAAAGAATTAGAGACAAATCTTTTACAGCTTGACATGCAAGACTTTGATATTATCTTGGGCATGGACTGGATGTCACAGTATCACGCCCACATTGATTGTTACCACAAGAGGGTGGTATTTCGGATACCTGGGGAGCAAGAATTTTTCTTTCAGGGCGATATACCCCTTCAAGATGCTCCTACACTACACTTTATTTCTGCCTTGAAAGCTGGAAAGGCTTTGAGAAAAGGGTGTATGGCCTATCTGGCCTGTGTAGTGGATACCCAGAAAGAGACCAAACTGGAAGATATTCCAGTAGTCAGAGAATATCCGGATGTCTTCCCGGAGGAATTACCAGGATTACCCCCAGACCGAGAGATCGAATTCACTATCGACCTCGCACCAGGAGAGGGGCCAGTCTCCAAGGCTCCTTATCGGATGGCCCCTGCTGAGTTAAGGGAATTGAAGGTACAACTACAAGAACTCCTGGATAAAAAGTTCATCCAGCCTAGTGCGTCGCCATGGGGAGCTCCTGTCCTGTTTGTGAAAAAGAAAGACGGGAGTATGCGGCTATGCATCGATTACCGGGAATTGAACAAGATAACCATAAAGAACAAATATCCCCTACCCCGGATCGATGACCTGTTTGATCAGCTGCAAGGCGCCCAAGTCTTCTCCAAGATAGATTTGAGGTCGGGTTACCATCAGCTGAAGATCAAATCTGAGGATGTGCCAAAAACTGCATTTCGAACCAGGTATGGGCATTATGAATTTCTGGTTATGCCTTTTGGACTGACCAATGCCTCGGCTGCATTTATGGACTTGATGAACAGAGTCTTTAAACAATATTTGGATCAGTTCGTGATAGTTTTCATCGATGACATTTTGATATACTCAAAGAGCCGGAAGGAACATGAAGACCATTTGAGGGTGGTGCTACAAATCCTTCGAGAGAAGAGGCTGTACGCCAAGCTGAACAAATGTGAGTTCTGGCTGGACAGTGTGGCGTTTCTCGGCCATATAATCTCCAAGGAAGGAGTGTCAGTGGACCCCAAGAAGATAGAAGCGGTGGTGGATTGGCCTCGTCCTACCAACGCCAAGGAAATAAGAAGCTTTTTGGGATTAGCCGGGTATTACCGGCGATTTGTGGAAGGGTTCTCCAAAATAGCTACCCCCTTGACCCAGTTGACTAAGAAACGGGCCAATTTTATCTGGGACGGCAAGTGTGAGAGGAGCTTCCAGGAGCTTAAACAAAGGTTAGTTTCTGCCCCAATTTTAACATTGCCGTCCTTAACTGGAGAATTTACCATTTACAGTGATGCTTCCAAGAACGGGCTAGGCTGTGTGCTGATGCAAGATGGCAAGGTGGTAGCCTATGCCTCGAGACAGCTGAAACCCTATGAACAGAACTACCCGACACATGATCTGGAGTTGGCCGCAGTAGTGTTCGCCTTGAAACTTTGGAGACATTATTTGTATGGCGAACACTGTGAAGTGTACACCGACCACAAGAGCCTAAAGTATATATTCACCCAGAAGGAATTGAATATGAGGCAAAGAAGGTGGTTAGAACTCCTGAAGGATTATGACCTGAGCATTAAGTACCACCCAGGGAAGGCCAACGTGGTGGCTGATGCCCTAAGCAGGAAATCAGTAGTGGGCTCCGCCGCGTTACTCACCACTCAACCACAGATTCAGGGGGATCTCAATAAACTGCAGATTGAGGTGGTTACCCGAACTACAAAAAGTTTGCTGGCCGCTTTGAGCATACAACCAACCTTGATCGACAGGATAAAGGTCGCCCAGCAGTCTGATGAGCACATCTGCCAGCTCAAGGATGAAGTGGAGAAAGGGTTGCGACCCGAGCTCCAAATGCACCCAGATGGCACTCTAAGGTTTGGCCATCGACTGTGTGTACCGGCAAATGTTGACCTAAGAAGGGAAATCATGGAAGAGGCCCACCAATCCCGTTTCTCTATTCACCCAGGCAGTACTAAGATGTACCGGGAACTTCGGGAACATTACTGGTGGAAGGGGATGAAGAGAGAGATAGCTGAGTTTGTGGCCCGATGTTTGACCTGTCAGCTGGTAAAAGCAGAGCACCAGAGGCCGGCAGGGTTGCTGGAACCAATAGAAATTCCTGAATGGAAGTGGGAGCACATCACGATGGATTTTGTTACAGGACTTCCTAGAACAGTAAGGAAGAATGATGCGGTATGGGTGATAGTTGACCGTCTCACAAAATCGGCCCACTTTCTACCATTCAGAATTGGTACTCCTTTAGACAAGCTGGCCCAATTATACATCGACGAGATTGTACGCCTGCACGGAGTACCAGTGAGTATCATTTCTGATCGTGACCCCCGATTCGTGTCCAGATTCTGGGGAAGCTTTCAAAAGGCCATGGGTACCGGACTGAGGCTCAGTACAGCATACCACCCCCAGACTGACGGCCAGTCAGAGCGGACAATCCAAACTCTGGAAGACATGTTGAGGGCTTGCACTGTGGACCTAGGTGGAAATTGGGATAGTCATATACCACTGGTGGAATTTGCTTATAACAATAGTTACCATTCCAGTATCCAGATGGCCCCCTACGAAGCCCTCTATGGGAGAAAATGCCGGTCCCCCTTACACTGGGATGATGTCGGGGAGCGGAAAATGCTAGGCCCCGAACTGGTCCAGCACACCAGAGACAAGGTACTACTAATTAAGCAAAGGCTTCAGGCTGCCCAAGACAGACAGAAAAGATGGGCTGATAGAGGAAGAAGGGCCTTGGAATTTTTGGAGGGGAACTTTGTCTTTCTAAAAATTTCTCCATCAAAGGGTATCACCCGATTCGGAAGACACGGCAAGCTAAGTCCCCGCTACATCGGCCCATTCGAGATTCTTGCCAGGATAGGCAAGGTTGCCTACAAATTGGCCCTACCGCCGGAGCTATCGGGCGTACACGACGTCTTCCATGTCTCACTACTGCGGAGGTACATCCCGGATCCCAGCCATGTGGTGCCACATGAGCCCCTGCAATTAAATAGAGATTTAACCTATGAGGAGGCTCCCCTGCGCATCATCGACAGAAAAGAGCAGATCCTCCGAAGGCGCACCATTCCCTACGTTAAGGTCCAGTGGACCAATCACACTGAAAGGGAAGCCACCTAGGAATTGGAAGAAGAGATGCGACAGTGTTACCCTCAGCTCTTCGAGAACCAAGGTATGCTTAATTTCGGGGACGAAATTTATTTAAGGGGGGAAGGATGTAATGTCCGGGCCCAATACAGACCGGGCCCAATACTGTAGGGCCCAGTTGAATAGTATTGGGCCAGGGATGGGTTAGCTGGCCCAAGATGGCCATAATCTCCCGCCTGAGGGTTGAAAAGACAAGACCACCAGATGGCCAACGGAGAAACCCCCACCGGCATGCAAAACAGGAGCCCGCCACCTCCTCCCCCTCGGCAAATGAGCGGTGAGCTGGCCTGAGGAGGAGGGGCAACTGGTGGCTCCCGGAGCAGTGAGGAAGGAGAGAACGCCACCTCTCCTTTGGGGTCAAGTCATAAGCTCTGTATTTAAAACCCCTAAGATTTGCTAACCCCGAACTGAATGTACCCTCCCTAAACCTCTAACCCTCTGGATGTACTGCACCAGAGAGCCAAGCCTTGGAGCTGGAGGCGGAAGGGACCCTGCAGCCCTAGGAGAGGAAGGAGGGAGTTGCCGAGAAGGAGATACTGCCCAACTCCAGTCAACCGAATCAAGGTAAGGCTCTGTAAGTAGGTCTCTAGGCAAGGACAGAGTGGAGGTACCCCTCTGTGGGGTATTCTCCCCTCTGTTTCACTGATGAAACAGAGGGGAGGAGACTGGCACAGAGAAGAGGAGACCGGCATGGGAGAAAAAAAAAAAAAAAAAAAACAGGAGGAGGGCCGTGGGCCGGACCCACGGGCTGCGGGCCGGACCAACAGGCCGCGGGCCGGCCTGAGAACGGCCCGAACCCGAGCCCAATGTCACCCGGGCCGAGCCCACCCGGACTCGGCCTGCGGATGACCGGCCCCGGCCGGGGCCGCCCTCGGGCAGAGGGGCAGCCAAGGGGCCGCCGGGTCTGGCCGTACCGGCGACAGACGCGGCCCCGAGGCCGCCAGCCTCAGCCGAGCCCCCCCGCCTCTCCGTCGGCGAAGAGGTGGCGGCACGACACACACACACACAAAAAAAAAAAAAAGAGAGAACTTACCTCGGACCACGGCCTTACCTCGCCGTGGTCGGAGCCGGTGAAGACCCCCGGAGGAGGTCCGGCCTCGACCTCGCCTCCCGGCCCTCCCCCTCTTCTCCGGCATCACTTCGGAGAAGGGAAGAAGGGGTCGGCCTCCCGCCGTCGTTGCCCGAGGGAGGAGAACCCTTTCGGCCGATGGATCGGGGGGCGCAGCATCTCCCCGGTCGACTGCGAAGGAAGGAAGGCGGCCGGGAAGGGGCTTCGGCCGGAACAGGAGGGAACCGGAGGCGGAGGAGGCCGGGAAGGGCCTCGGCGGAAAGCGGGGGAGACGAAGAGACCGGAGGAAGGGGAAGATGGAGAGACACGGGCGAAGAAGGGGGCCGAAGTCTCTGGAAGCCCCCGGAAGAAGAAGAAAGAAAGAAAGAAAAAAAAAAAAAAAAAGGGGAGAAGGCCCTTAACGGGCTGCCTAGCGGGTCGGATCCAAGTTCGGATCCGAAACCCGTTAGGCCCAAATAAATGCAAATAGGTTTGGGTGAGCCCAATGATCCAAGCCCAATCGAATTAAACGGGTCGACTAAGCCTGATTGATGTTGGATCTGAACCCGACCAAGCCTGAATGAACCCAAAGTAAGCAATTGGGCTAAATGTGAACCCAATTAAACTCAATTCAGCTGGGTCCGAACCATGTTCATAATAGGTTGACCCCAGCAGGCCCAATTAGCCCTAAAACAGGCCCAGACCAAGCCCAATTAAATTGGCAGAAGGCCAAATTGGCTAGGAAAAAAGTGGACTTAACCACAAATCAGGCCCAACCTTTCCCTTAGAGGCCCAATCAGACCTGGTAGACTCAAATTTACTTAAATTGAGCTAAAATTTAGGATAAATAGAGGATAATGCAGGTCTTATATGGTTCTAGGAATTAAAGACCCGCCGTCTGGACTCAAGAATTGACAACAACTTATTGTAAGTAATCTGTCTTAATCCTATCGTAGATCTTGTATTACGTTTTATAAGATGAACCAGTATTTTTTTTTATACAATTTGAATTGTATGCATGATTAGTGAAGAATGTAAGTAACCTGTTCTAATCCTGTTTTGGATCATGTCATGTTATTAATATTTCCTCAGCATTTCTTTTAAGTATATATGTTTCATGCTTGATATGTTACAATGCATAAGTAACTTGCATGAACCCAGAAGCTATGGCTATGTATGCAACATGATGATACTGATATTTTAATCATGCATATAAGTTTATAAAGTCTTAGCTAGCCCAGAGGCACTATAATGGGCTCAAAGATGCTACTGAGAACGACTGAGCCGCCAGTGGCTGAATAGTAACTGAGCTTGCCCCGCCAGTGGCTGAATAGTAACTGAGCTGCCCCGCCAGTGGCTGAATAGTAACTGAGCCTGCCCCGCCAGTGGCTGAATAGTAATTGGGCCTGCCCCGCCAGTGGCTGAATAGTAACTGAGCTTGCCCCGCCAGTGGCTGAATAGTAACTGAGCCTGCCCCGCCAGTGGCTGAATAGTAACTGAGCTGGCCCCGCCAGTGGTCGAGTCTGACTTCGCAGTAGCATCCGAGAGAAAAAGGACCACGGCATGCCGGGGGCACGGTTTCATATGCATATATTATGAAAATTTTGTGATTTGCACTACTACCTTGTTTAAATTGCATACATATTATACCATGATGATTATTAGATAAACATGCATGTCAGCTTCTCAAACCCTGATTTACATGTTTAGCCTACTGGTTGATCCGGTAGGATTATGCAGGATTACTTACTGAGCCGTGTAGCTCACATCTGTTTATGCTTCGTTTTCTTTCAGATCCTCATCAGTGATCGCCACCAGATATGTTTTTATTTTGTTACAAAGCTTCGTATTTTTGGAGAAGCTTATATACTTTTGTACATTTGAATAGCATAGAAGTTTTATATTTTTGGTTTCAAACTTGAAGGTTGTACTGCAAAACTTTTAATATATATATATAAGTTTGAATCCTTTTGGCTACCTGTTACCCCTGTATGAGGCTGCGTGCTACTGTGGGCGATAGTCGGCAATAGCACGGCCGTGTCACGGATCCGGGTCCGGGGCGTGACAACTGTAGAGGTTACCCTCGTACGCGGACCCAATGTGCTACGCTCCGAGGTTTATGGACGGCTTTGAGCAAACAATGGCACACAAACGATCGAGCTCTTCCAGAAGGGGTCGAGCGAGCCCGTACTTGTACCTGTTGGGCAGCTTATCCCGCTGTCGAAATCCGCATTAGCTGTGCCGTTGGGCTCCTCCCTCGAAATCGTGGCGGATCTGAGCGACCGCCAACCTACTAGTATATTTGAGATTGCCAAGGGCACCATAGTGTTCCCTCAGCAGACGGCCCCGTGTGACAAGACAATCGCAGGCCTGCAAGGTGAGATCCGTGTGAAGGTCATTTGGAATTGACCTATCTAAAGCCATGCGCTGCTACTGATAGGATGAGTAGTCTTGTGTTGGACTTGGATCCGATCGTGTTATTTCCATGTTACGTTCCTACTTGTCTGTGCTACTTCCTAAGCGTGATTATGTGTGTTACGTAGTCGTCTGTACTACTTCCTGAGTGTGATTATGTGCGTTAGCTAGTCGTCTGTACTACTTCCTAAGTGTGATTATGTGTTACCTAGTTGTCTGTACCACTTCCAAAGCGTGATTATGTGCATTACCTGGTTGTCTGTACCTACTTGTGTGTTACCTGTACCCAAAAAAAAAAAGCATGATTATACATTATGAATGAATAAAACCTAATTGTATAATAAAAAGATGTACGTGTACTATCCTTTCTGCTCACCATCGTATTAGATGCATAGAGAAGAAAGAAACTCGAGATTGGGTGATGAACATGGAAAAAGAAGAAGAAGAAAATAAAGTTTCAGAGCCGAACCTTGAAACTTTGAAACTTCCTGAAAGCTATTGATCAACATGCTTGAATCTGCAAGAAATTCAACCACACAAATTATATGTCACCTTTCTTTTCTACTATTCTTCAGCAATTAGATAGGTCATATAACTGAATTTGCAAGAAGACATTAAAATCGGGACCCTGGGGACCGAATTTTCCACTGACTCAAACAAGAAAGCAAGAGAACAAGTTCCTTTTTCGAAATTACTATCCTTTCTACTAATGTATTTTACACAACAATGGATTAGGCAGTGGTGATACTAGAGCATCTACTAGTTCCATATAATATTTCAAAAAAAAAAATGCATTAACATCCAATTAAAGCAATTGGAGGACATTGTCGCAAAAATTTTGAAGGTCTATACATCATATCTTTTACTAATCATTTATTTAATTCAAAAATTTAAAAAAAATGCTGACACTAATCTATTATCACTTAGCTCACAATCTTCATCCGATTTACTCCAGACATCTAATAAAAGAATAAGAAGGGTGAGTTGTTGCTTAGCCAGATACCTCTATATCTCTAGTTGGATCAAGCATAATAATGAAATACTAGAAAAACTCAAATATTACTAGCTAGAATGTATCAAGGAAATAAATTTTCAAAGATTAGCAGTAAAATCTTCATACTTGGCTTATATACATATGCATATGTAACAACTAAGTAGTTAGCTTTTAGAAGACGAGGTTTAATTAATATACAACTCAGAAATTGCACTACCATACAAGATTATCTATAAATACATTAACTTTTAGTCTTAGTGATTGTGGCAATGACTAGCCTATGATAAAGTCCGAAATAAACTAACTCCTGAATATATAGAATGTCAGTAATCCCCAATTGGCTCGACTCGAAAGGAACAAGCTTGAACACAAGTTGCCATCAATCAACCCTAATTAGCTAGTTCCGAAAGAAACTAGTTTTTATTCCATAAGATTTTTTATATCAATTTCAAACCAACTTATCAACTACAAAAGCAAGGATTTTGGAACATTTATAGCGTTTTAAGCACATTGCCAACAAGAGTAAAACACCATGCCAATTGATAAGTTTGTTTAACACATTTTCATTACAAAAATTTTGTTTAGCCTGCTCAGCAATGTTCGCTATGCTTGATCAATATTTTAAAATGGACTTCTTATCCAAGATGGATAAAATATGATCGATGTTTGTTTTCAAACCATGGAACATCTCTACAAAATTAGATCATTACACTTTCAAATAAAAATATTTAACTTGATATGGAACAATTCGTAATTGCATATTTTGTACTAAGACAGTAACTAAATTGAAAATATGAATATCTAATTAGATACATAAATATGTTAAAATTAGGAGGCAAATGTCAAAATATTTTAACATGTAATCCATTACAATACCAGGGTGGTAAAGGTACTTACAGGTCTCGATCAATATAGTCCAGAACTTTCACCCAATGAAGAGGCTACAAAAGTCCTAAAATAATCAAAGTGACTTGCCAGGCTTCCCTAGAATCCCTAAGGTACCATATGATCCTTTTCTCACTATTTGATGTACGAAAAGTCCCAATGGAATGCAATACATTTTTGGAGCTGCACAATCTAGGGCTATTTCAAAACAGAGGTGGTGATTGTAGATCTATGAACCGGTGGCTTTGCCCCTGCATGATAGAGTCCAGGTTTAGGTGCATATCACCAAACCTAGCCTAGCATCCCAAGGCCCCATCAATCCCCCAATCTAAAAATTTATCTAGATATCTAATGCCAGAAAATAGGTATTGCACATTACGAAGAGGAATGTTTATGATTACCTTGGATGTGGGATTTGACCCTAATATCGTGCGCACCTTAGAGATCAAGAGTCCTGACTTCTACTTGGTTAAAGATATTGAAGGTTAGATTTTGCCTACAATTTGAAAAAGATGAAGGTAAAAGGAGAGGATGAAGCTCAGTTTAGGGTTGAATGACAAGGGAAGACAGAGGAGGCCAAGGGGCTTGAATATGGTCTATGGGCAGCTGAGAGAGAGAAAGGCATTCTTAAAAAAAAAATAGAGGAAAGGAGTCCTCATGAGATTTTCTTAGGAAAAGGAAGAGCAAGGGGGGCACAGTCTGATAGTGGTATTGGTGGGTTGCAGCTAGAGGATTTTTAATAGATGGTGTTAAGCAGTGTGATTGGAAGGAGATAGAGAAATAGAGGAAGTTCGACCAAAACAGGAGAAATGAAGGGCTTGGCATTGGGTCAAGCCTCAACTTGCTTGCTAGGAGATAAGCTCCGATATTTGATCAAGGAAGCCATTGAGGAAGTCTTGTCCAAAGAGGGGATGGTGATTTTTTGCTGCTAGGTAGGGGATAAGGCCAAATACTAGTGGAACAAGTAAGGAAAACTAGAGAATTCGTGTCAACAAGGAGAATTAGAAGGAGTTCAATGTCGACAACAATAGGCAGAGAACGATAGTTGGTGGAAAATTCCAGAGAATAGGGCGACAGAAAAATGAGTGATTTGGGCAGTGGTTTGATCATAGAAGGAAGAATATAAGAAGGGATTGGCCAATGGTTGTGCACGTTGTCAAGGATTTTGTGCATGACTACAATCCTATGGATGGGTTCGAGATGCCCAATGCTCAGGAGGTTTCGCACCTGTGTCGACCATTTCACACTAGCCTTAGCCTCGATGGAGGATCTACAATTGCGGTCCTCTATTTCTTCATGAAGTCATCAACACTAGCCATTTTTGGCTAGGTTTACCTACTTGATCTAGTCTTGCCAGACTATCTCTCATAAAATTGTGTCGAACAAGAAACCGTCTATATGATCCATAGCAAAATAGGATGAATGGTTGTGTGTTATTGTCTTCTGCTCATAAGTGATATATGTGATTGGTTTGATTGTAATGGTGACATCTCATTAAAATTTAAATAATGCTCATACCAAAATATCCTACATCCAAGGCCTCTTCATTACAAATAATATAGCAAATCTCAATCAAATTTGAATAGGTTTTCTAATAAAACACTTCGGTATAAATATTATTAAAGCACTAGAAAGATTGAAACACTATTTTTATGCAGTAGGCTAGCCCTTCATATCACAATGGATAAACATTTTTTTCTATTTCAATATCCAGTCTCTTATATTGTCATTCTCTCTCCATCCTAAATCAAGAATTGAACCCTAACTTTCCTCTTTTATTAGAGACAATATACCACCACTACACCATACATATTATTGACTTCAGATCATTTATATATTATGGTTTTTCAAAATAGAGTAAACATAAAAACCAATGCACCTTCTTAATTAAGGATTTTACCAACATAATGCTTAATATGTTTTATTATAATTCCTCATAAATAAGATGCCTGGGAAGCATCCATTCCTATATAGAGTAAAAGTTTCAATGGTCTACACCAAAATAGATTAAGTAGATGGGCATCATTGTGTTATGCCCATTAGTGATATAAGTATATATATTTGGTTTCATATAAGCTGACATATCATGCCTCCGACCCAAAATCGTGAGCCAGTGTCATGGCAACCACTACATACTCATAGAGAATTCTCTCCATAAGCATACAAAGCATCTCACTACAATATTATAAATCAATATAGCAAAAATGGTTTAATTAACTAAAATCCAAAATTCAATAATTAATGAATCCATCTAACAAATAAAGTTCAAAAGTCTTACATCAATTAAACATCAAATAATAAACCTATAAAAAGATAACAATAATAATAATACTAAATCTAGACTATGTTAATATTGTCAAATCTTGTTTTTAGTCTCACTTCTATAATGATACCATCGTCTACAACTAAGTATCTAAATCTATAAAAAAAGAAGAGATAATGACCTCAACAAATCTAATAAGCAATGAGTACTTTAACTATATATACCAAGCAATATAAATAATAAGTTTACTAAAAATAAGCATAATCACATCAATTCAAAAACTAAAAGTAGATATGCAGCATCATAAAGACATCATACATGCCTGTTGCTGGAAATTGGATCCGGGGATGACCACTTGGCTAAGAAAGAGGAGCTCCGGCGTGGGTGGTATGTCGGTGGGCTGCGTCCTCCGGAGAAACCTGCAAAAAAGCCGGTGGCCGGGGCTTCCGGCACCGGCCCTCCGATGCTTAAGTCAGAGGGGCTATTGTGGAGAAGGAGAGAGAGAGAGTATATGCCCAAGTTCTGAAAGTCAGGATCCCCCTTTAAGAGGGAGAGGTTTTTCTTTTATAGAGGGGTACAGGGTTACCTGTGATGTGACTGGGCGAATTGAATAAGTTACCGTCATGATTAAGCACAATCGTGTAAATTAATGCGCTACCGTGGAGGGCTAGACTGAAGCCAATGAGTTGCTGTGCGTGACTGGATGTAGTTGAGTGAGTCAACTGGTTGTCGTGGAAGGCTTAAGATTTTGAGTAGGCCGGAGATCCGTGGAGGCTATGCACATTAATTGTTGAGTAAGCCGGAGGTCTGCGGAGGCCATGCGCATTAATTGCTGACGGTCGCTCAGGGCATGGTCCCTGGTTGATATGTTGTGGCATGACTGGCGAGCGGGGCATGGTGCGGCGAGGTTGTCACAGGGCATGGCCGCTGCATATGGACGACAAGGTCGGCCTTCTGAGGTCGGCTCGACGTTTTGAAGTCGGGGATGCTAAGATCGGGTATGTTGAGGTCGAACGCCCTTGGAGGCCGGGCGCCTGAAGGTCGGTGCCTTCAAAGTCGGCACCTTTGAGGTTGGCGCCTGGAGGTCGGGTGCCTCTTGTCGGGCGCTTGGAGGTCGGCGCCTTTGAGGTCGGCGCCTCTGACCGGGCGCTTTGGAGTCATGCACTTGGTTAGGTGCCCTGGAGTCGGGCACCTGTGCTCACGTGCCGGCGGTGTGCTCACGTGCTTCGGGGCAATCTATTTTTTTCCCAACACTACCCTCCGACTTTCGAGCTCGAGCCGTTACGAACTCGGGCGAAGGAAGTAGCTGTCTGCGTTATGTTGGTAGGGCCAGGCAGCTTTTAAATCGCTCCGCCGTCTCTTGCGCTTCGGGACATTTTTAATGCAAGGTGACGCCTTTTGGCTTTTCGAGGCAAATTCGAGCTGCGGGTTCATGATGAGGTCCCGGGATCCGACAGGATGCCGCTTTGATTCTGCTCTTAAAGCGTCGATCCAAGTTGATATGCCGCTTCGATTCTCGAGGCTGACATGTGGCGCAATCTGGACAGAAGGCGGAATTTAGTCCTACCGATCTGGGCCGTTGGGAGGGTCTATATAAATCTCGGACCTAGCCCTAAAAGTTTCTATTTGGCTGCCGCAGTTGTCGTTCCTTGTATTTTCTTCTCCTTCTCCTCCGGCTGCTGCTCAGTCCTCTTCTTCTATTTTCTCCCTTCTTCTTCTTCCAGTCGCGACTTGGTCTCCTCGGTGGTGCTCCGAGGCGATTTCCGGTGACCGTCTCGCTCCCTTCCTTTCGGCCGTTGGCGTCCCCAGTAGAATCCACAGTAGGTCTTCTACCCGCGTCCGCTCGGAGGGCTTTTTGCTTTTCTGTTTTCCTTTCTCCCCCTTTTTTTTCTTTCTTTCGGGGATGAGTCACGGTCCGGGCGAAGTCGGGTCCAGCTTGACCGGGGAGGAGTTGGAACTGATCCGCACCTGGTTCTTCCCTCAACGCGGGTTTTGCCTCGAGCCCACGGAGTCGGAAGACCGGATAACGAGACCTCCTCCAAGTCGGATCGGAGTGTATAGAGAGACACTCTGGGCCGGCCTGCGGTTCCCCTACATGAGTTCGTTCCGGCGCAGCTTGCTCCGAACTCATGGAGAACTATCATCGAGTTCCTATCCCTTTGCCTTGCGCATGGGATACCGACCTCGGTGAATGTCTTCTGCTGGTGCTTCATGTTGAAGTCCAGCCCGGTGGACAGGGAATGGCTCTACTTCGCCTTTCAAGGCGGCAGGCCGTTCTTCTGAGGTTCCCCTTCCTCCATCCGTGGGTGGAAGGAAAATTTTTCTTTCCTTCGAGCGCTCGTGGGGGTTTGACCCGAGATGGGGGCAGCCCCGGCTCAGGGCCCTTAACAAGCTCTCCGTATTTTCGGCGGACGAGCAGGAGGTCGTTGACGCTCTTCACGGCCTCGGGGAAGACATTCTTCTGAACGACCTCCTAAGCGAGGAGGCCTTGGTGAATGTCGGCCTAAGCTTGGTGCGCCCCGAGGGTAAGGGCGGCTGTACTGCTCCTCCTTTGTCTTATTTATCCCTTCTTTTTTCTTTATCATCATTTTTGGTGCCGACCTGATGCTTGGGATCTTTCTTCTTTTCAAACATTGCCCATATGGTGACCAGCAGTGCAGCCCTCTTCGCCTGGTACAAAAAGAGGGTGGCTGAGGCCAGCGGGGCTCCTCCTGAGCCCAGGAAGAAGGCCAGGTCGGCCTCCACTTCTGCCCCTACCGAGGTGGCGGGTCCCGGGGCCGGGACCTTCGGATTCATTCGGAAGGAGGCTCCTTCTGCCGAGTGGGCGAGCTCGGGCCCTCCGGGGGCGGAGGAGGCTCTGCAGCTCTGGAGTGCCCGGCACATCTTTCTCAGTGGCCGGCTCGTCAGATCGTTCGTCTACGACGCTCGGGTCCCGAGCCGGGCAGCAGCCTCGGGATCGCGAGCTCATCCCGCCCTTCTACTGTGAGCTCGGCCAGGCTGGCCCTCCCAAGCTCGTCGAGGGTGGAGGCTGCGAGCTCGCCCGGGGCCCGGGGCCGCCCCGAATGAAGGCCATACAGCCCGGAGTGGTCGGTCTATGAAGACGACTCGACCCTCCATGATAGCAGCGTCGCGCGCCAAGTGTTTCGCTGCACGATGCTTCCGGCCAATCGAGCCGAGTTTGAGGCTGCCGATCTCAGCAGTATCGCTTACCAAGTCTACTGCTCCGGTGTTCTAGTAAGTTGTTTCCTTGTTTTCATTTCCTTACTTTAACTCTCGCATCCTTTTGGTCTTTCCTTACTTTCATTTTCTTTTACACAGCATCTCCATGAAATCGACATGTTGGTGTTCGTCGCATCAGAGCGCCAAAATAAGGCTCGAAGGAGCCAAAGGGCACAGGAGGAGGCCGAGAGGAAGCTCGGCGAAGCTGAGGCCTCACGGAGGGAGGCCATTGAGAAGATGGAGGCCGCCGAGGCCGAGTTGCGATCTGCGATCGAGCGCCTCGATGAGGAGAAGGCCTCCCATGCTCTAGCTAGGTCAGAGCTCCGCGCCTCCGAGGCACGTCTGGCCGAGGCTCGCTTCGAAGTTGCTGGCCTCAGGTACGAGGCGGGGGTCTTCCGCCTCAAGATCGAGCAGCTGGAGGTCCGAGAGCAGAGGGCCTTGGAGCAAGCCCAGCACGCTGTTTAGATCTTTCGGGAGTCGGAAGAGTTCTGCGACTTGGTCGAGGAGGAGGCCGTGGACGGATTCATCCACGGTTTTGAAAACTTTCGGATGCAGATGCAACGGTACTGCCCCCAGCTCAACCTGAAAGGCATTAGGCCCCGAATGGGGTTTGCTGATGACGAGGACGAGAGCGAGGGCGAGCCAGTGGGCTCCGACAGTGCGCCCGCAAACCTCGGGGCCGAGGCCAAGGCCGAGACCGAAGACGCCAAGGAGGCAACTCGAGAGGTTCCCCTTGGAGAGGCTGCTGCGGATGCTGCCGCAGAGGTGCTCGAGGGCGCTCCCGAGGCCATTGGCGGGGCCCCAACCGAGGCCGTTACGGATGACCCCCGAGGTAGCTTTTGCTGAAGCTTTCGAGGTGATCATCGTGGACGACCTCGAAGCCAATGCTGCTCCTCCCGCTGCTCCTTAGTTTTTTTTTTTTTTTTTAGATGAGGTCGGCCTTCGTGGCCATTGTATGGCCAAACTCAAGTTTTGTACTCAGCCTTCGGGCTTCCAATCAATGAGAAGTTCTTTTTCCTTAAGTTTCGTTAGCATTTGCTCTAATTTACGTCATCATACATTTTTATCCTGACTGCCTGGTGATGAGAGCACAAAAGTGCGACCTACATGTCACTAAAATTAGTGTTATTGCTAACTGATAATAATAAATTCACTAGATTAATATTATATTTGGGTTTGACATAGATTATCATAAATTAGAGATAAAATGTACATTGAGTACAAATCTGACTTCAGAAGGATCCCTTCCCAGATCCGAGTCGGGTTCGGGTCCGAGTCGGGTTCGGGTCTGAGTCGAGTTCGGGTCCAATTTTTATGTGCTTGTGGGAAAGAATTTTGGGCAAATCTAATTTGGCCATATCATAACTATGAGGTGCTGGGTGACCCATGACTTGAAAGACTTGCACTTGACCTCCAGTCAGAACAGATGATCCGTGACGAACTCAGTCCGTCCGTCTACAAGCCAAATTACATATCACACTAATTTTTTTAGATGACTGATTGGACGAAACTTGGTGTCTCCCAGCTTCCATCTCAGAACATCTTCCATCTTCGTCGATCCCACAACATCCCGTGGCCTCGCATCCAAGCACCCGTGCCAGCTCCCGTCGGATCCCCAGCATCACGCATCCATCTTCCTCTTCTGCTTCATCATCGGCATCCTCCGCGTCTCCCTCTTCCTCCCGCAGTGCCCCAGCCATGGACCACTTTCTGGATCAGCGCCACCGTCCCGTGATCCACGTCCCAACATCTTCCACGGCGCCCTCCAAGTCACCCCAGCTCATTCCGCGGCCAGCCCCTCTCCACCGTTCCGTGATCAACGCTCACAGCAGCCTCCTCCGCCTCAGCCCGCAGTAGCCTTCATTGTCATCCATCGCACCATCCCGTGATCCGCTCAGCCGATTCAAGGAGCATCCTCAGCTGTCCAAGTCCGGATCCACCTCCCGCGATGCAGTCCGAAAACGCCTCCTCTCAGCCCGCGCCTCCTTCATTCCGCGATCGATCCCGGAGCTCCAGCGATCCCGCCAATGCAGCCTCCGCGTTCGGACATCCCGCGATAGCATACCCCGGCTCCTCCAGTGATCCAAGCCGTCCGGATTCGAGGCATACTCAGCAGCTGCCCTCCCCCTCTACCGCGTCCGCCCTCTCCTTCCGCCCATAATCCAGCCATCCACGCAAGCTCGGGCGATCTATAAGAAGAGGGGAGGAAGGGGAGGAAGGGGAGAGCTCGGCTGGGCGGGGTGGTCGGCTGGTTCAAGAGGGGGAGAAGGGAGGCCATCGGTTGGGCCAAGAACAGGGGAGCTCTGTTCTTGGAAAGAAGAAAGGAAAAAAAAAAAGTATGTCATGTTGAAAGTCCACTGTGGCAGAGAAAGGGAGAGAAAATGAAATTTCTTATTTTTATTTTATTTTTATTTGTAGAAGAAAGAAGCATTAGGCTTCATCTTCAATCTTTTTTACTTTTTGTAATCATTTCTTTTTATGAAATTAATTGATTTTCTTTCATGCAATCCATATTCTAGGTTCCGTTTAATTTCTGTTTTTTATGCAATATATTAAATGTTCCTTTATGCAATTTGTGTTCGCTTCAATCTTCTTGTCTTCATCCGTTTTAATTTATGCCAAAACTTTTCTTTTCTATTAAATATATAAATGCTTTTCGAATTTAAGTACCTATCTTTCCGTTAATTTCAATTAGTAAATCATTTCAACATCCTCAAAATAATGTTTTTCTTCTATCATTCAAAAATCGATTTTGAATCCGAGTGATCGTTTTAATTTTTATGCAACTCCAATCGCCTCCCTGTGGATCGACCTCTTACGACTGCTATTCTTCGAGTAGAGAAGGTAAGAGTAGAAATTAAATTTAACTTTTGTTCGTCGGTTCTAACAACGATCTGTCTAGCATATTTTAAGGTAGACAGGAATGGGACGAACAGAATTTTGGCGCCGTTGCCGGGGAGGTAAATCGAGAAGCAAGAACGATCACGAAGATCAAATCGGATTTTGGATGTCCGGAGTGAACGCACTCCGGTAGTAAGTTTTTATTTTTATTTTTATTACTTTTTCTTATTTTGATTATTTCTAGTTAAAAATTTCGTAGTTATTAAATTCTAAAATTTAAAATTCAAAAAAAAAATTAAAAAAAAATTGAAAAATATTTCCAAAATTCAAAAATTCAAAAATTTAAATTTCAAATTTTGAAAAAAATATATATATATAGAATTAAAAAAAATAAAATAAAAATAAAATAAAAAATTCAAAAAATTCAAAAAATTCAAAAAGTCAAAAATTTAAATTCAAAATTTGAATTCTGAAATTCAAAATTTGAAATTTAAATTTTAAAAAAAATATATATAGAATTAAAAAAAAAATTGTTAGTAATTGATAAGGTGCAATCCTCCGAGGTTATCATACCTCTATTGGGACTCCTCACGGAGTAATCTCCAGAGCTTATTCCACGGGCATTCGGAGATTGACTGACGCATAAGGATTGTGTTTAGTTTACAGTCAAGTTATTACTATATAAAAATTTAAATAAAAAAATTAATTAAAAAAAATAAAAAATAGTAAATATAAATATAAAAAATTTTGCTTGCTCATTTAATCAGTACAACCTAATGACATTGCATAAACTTTAAAAAAAAAATTATTGATTATTTGCTGCATTTAGTATTAAGCATTTGCATAAAATAATTTAAGGGCAAAACCCATTAAAAAGATAAGATCGGAAAGTCATTACCTGTCCTTAGCCCAAAAATCACCATCTTGCATACTTATCCTAAGCCAAATTAAATTAAAATCAAATTAGACGTTGGCCTTAGGGTTTTCGAGCTCAATTAGGCTCTTGGAAAGAAGCGGCTGAAAGCCACTCCAGTGAGAATTTAGTAATTGGTGATGTCTAGGAAAGTTTATAACAGTGAGAACTGTTACGGTTATTGTGGTATCGGTGTATCCCTTCTGGCACCACCACACATTCCGGAACTTTTCTGGTCACTGGTTACTGGATCACTTAACTGGTAAGCTCAAGCTTAATCTGAAAGGGAGATTAGGAGCTGTATAATCTAGAGAGAATTTCAGGAACTTTTTTAACCTGATAAGTCTCTATGCAACTAGATTTAAGAAGCTACTAAACCTCACTTAGTTCTAAGACTAATAGAATCAAATTGTTGTGTGGTGTTAGTTGTGGTCAGCTGTGTCTAGCCCTTCTTTTTTTTTAGGATTTCGTTTAGGAGTCGAGTCTAATTAAGTTGTGGATAATGTATGCATGGTAGAAAATCATTAAGGGGTAAGTTAACACCATTTAACCCAGAGATTGGAAAAAAGTATCGTCACATCCGACGAATTATTGATCAACCACCAATCTCTACCATGGGTGATCATATTAGAACCCTGAATGAATTATTCGCTCCTGCATCCACTAGTCCACCTACAGTGTTGCCAATAAATAACGCAGCCCAATTTGAAATTCGGGCTGCGACAATAAATATGCTACCCAAATTCCATGGGTTTGAAAGGGAGGCAACCCATAATGTAAATATTATATATAAAAAAAAGAATATATATATATAAAAATAAAAATAATAAAAAAAACAATAAATTACTAACATGCAGGTTTGGAGGTTTTTGGCCCCAATTGTCACTTTACCCACCCATATCAGGTAATTTCTCCTCTGTCCTATTACTGATTTAAATTTTCTTTAACATCGAGGACAATGTTAGATTTAGGTATAGGGGTG
Source organism: Phoenix dactylifera (assembly GCF_009389715.1). Classification (NCBI taxonomy): domain Eukaryota; kingdom Viridiplantae; phylum Streptophyta; class Magnoliopsida; order Arecales; family Arecaceae; genus Phoenix; species Phoenix dactylifera. The sequence continues at coordinate 49,604 of NW_024067837.1, read as the reverse complement.
AGAATATTTTTAATTTTTTATGAAAAAAATTTAAATTAAAATTTAAATTAAAAAAATTTAATTTAAAAAAAAAGGGAGTTCAAATTTTTAACTCAAACTCTAATCTTTTTGGCTGTACAAACTAGGAATTGCTTTGACAATAGCTTTGAGTTAAGGAATATGATAGCAGTTCTAGCTTGAGTTTTCATCCCACCTATCTTCTGCTAACATGTTACAAGATGACTTAGCACCAACACGTAAGCACATGAATAGTGGGGTATGCAAACTTGCAACTAATATGAATACTTTTTAATCTTCGGGATAATTTAAAGTTATATGTGTGATGAACACCCTAATCAAAAAAAAAAGAAGAAAAAAAAAGAGATAAAATAAAATAAAATAATTAGTTTAATTTAAGTCTTCTCACTGAGTAACCGGGCCTCTTGTCTGGTAAGCAGCGAGTGTTCGCGTAAAAAGGTGAGGATGATTGAGATTAAACTCTGAGTGACTAATTTGGCCTTGAAGCCTAGTTTACTTGAGTTATTAAGCCTGTTAGGGTGTCTCTATACCTAGTGCCCCGAGCCATCTGGATCGGGAGTCATTGGCCTAACACTCGCTACATGGGTCAGCTAGAAAGCTTAATAAGGCTAGATATTGCACAAGTCATTCTTCTTAGCATTCAGTCTGATAAAAAAATATATATAAAAAAATAAATAAATAAATCCGGGGTGTTCATTATTATTTAACTCTAGAAAGTCTTAAAAATTGGAGTGATCATGTTGGAAGTAAGTGAAAGCCACTCATTTATATAATACTATCTTGCACCTCACTACATTCTTGACTTGTTAGCAGATAGATGGGGTGTAATGAAACTTGAGTTAGAGTCTGTTTAAATATGATAGCAACAAGTCTCTATTATCCTTGCAATTCTAGTTTCATACAGTAATACCTGTTCAAATTTCGAGTTAAAAATTAGAAATCCCTGATTAATGAAGTTTGTGGGTAACTTCACTGCAAACCCTCACGAGACAACACTCGTCCACTAGGGTAACCTGGGGGTTTAACGGCATGTTGCATGTGCTAAGTGCAATCGTAATGCCCTACGAAAGTGAGTATTTATCTTAGTATATAATAAATAACACTTTTGCACTCTTATTTTATCAGTTTAGCACTAAATTGCTAGAGACTAGCAATAAGCAAGTTGGGGGGTGTGATGAGAGCACAAAAGTGCGACCTACATGTCACTAAAATTAGTGTTATTGCTAACTGATAATAATAAATTCACTAGATTAATATTATATTTGGGTTTGACATAGATTATCATAAATTAGAGATAAAATGCACATTGAGTACAAATCTGACTTCAGAAGGATCCCTTCCCAGATCCGAGTCGGGTTCGGGTCCGAGTCGGGTTCGGGTCCGAGTCGAGTTCGGGTCCAATTTTTATGTGCTTGTGGGAAAGAATTTTGGGCAAATCTAATTTGGCCATATCATAACTATGAGGTGCTGGGTGACCCATGACTTGAAAGACTTGCACTTGACCTCCAGTCAGAACAGATGATCCGTGACGAACTCAGTCCGTCCGTCTACAAGCCAAATTACATATCACACTAATTTTTTTAGATGACTGATTGGACGAAACTTGGTGTCTCCCAGCTTCCATCTCAGAACATCTTCCATCTTCGTCGATCCCACAACATCCCATGGCCTCGCATCCAAGCACCCGTGCCAGCTCCCGTCGGATCCCCAGCATCACGCATCCATCTTCCTCTTCTGCTTCATCATCGGCATCCTCCGCGTCTCCCTCTTCCTCCCACAGTGCCCCAGCCATGGACCACTTTCTGGATCAGCGCCACCGTCCCGTGATCCACGTCCCAACATCTTCCACGGCGCCCTCCAAGTCACCCCAGCTCATTCCGCGGCCAGCCCCTCTCCATCGTTCCGTGATCAACGCTCACAGCAGCCTCCTCCGCCTCAGCCCGCGGTAGCCTTCATTGTCATCCATCGCACCATCCCGTGATCCGCTCAGCCGATTCAAGGAGCGTCCTCAACTGTCCAAGTCTGGATCCACCTCCCGCGATGCAGTCCGAAAACGCCTCCTCTCAGCCCGCGCCTCCTTCATTCCGCGATCGATCCCGGAGCTCCAGCGATCCCGCCAATGCAGCCTCCGCGTCCGGACATCCCGCGATAGCATACCCCGGCTCCTCCAGTGATCCAAGCCGTCCGGATTCGAGGCATACTCAGCGGCTGCCCTCCCCCTCTACCGCGTCCGCCCTCTCCTTCCGCCCATAATCCAGCCATCCACGCAAGCTCGGGCGATCTATAAGAAGAGGGGAGGAAGGGGAGGAAGGGGAGAGCTCGGCTGGGCGGGGTGGTCGGCTGGTTCAAGAGGGGGAGAAGGGAGGCCATCGATTGGGCCAAGAACAAGGGAGCTCTGTTCTTGGAAAGAAGAAAGGAAAAAAAAAGTATGTTATGTTGAAAGTCCACCGTGGCAGAGAAAGGGAGAGAAAATGAAATTTCTTATTTTTATTTTATTTTTATTTGTAGAAGAAAGAAGTATTAGGCTTCATCTTCAATCTTTTTTATTTTTTGTAATCATTTCTTTTTATGAAATTAATTGATTTTCTTTCATGCAATCCATATTCTAGGTTCCGTTTAATTTCTGTTTTTTATGCAATACATTAAATGTTCCTTTATGCAATTTGTGTTCGCTTCAATCTTCTTGTCTTCATCCGTTTTAATTTATGTCAAAGCTTTTCTTTTCTATTAAATATATAAATACTTTTCGAATTTAAGTACCTGTCTTTCCGTTAATTTCAATTAGTAAATCATTTCAACATCCTCAAAATAATGTTTTTCTTCTATCATTCAAAAATCGATTTTGAATCCGAGTGATCGTTTTAATTTTTATGCAACTCCAATCGCCTCCCTGTGGATCAACCTTTTACGACCGCTATTCTTCGAGTAGAGAAGGTAAGAGTAGAAATTAAATTTAACTTTTGTTCGTCGGTTCTAACAACGATCTGTCTAGCATATTTTTAGGTAGACAGGAATGGGACGAACACCTGGATTGGGTTATTGTTCGACGAATTTTTACCAAGTTTCCGGGCTCGGCTTTCAGAAAACTCACCAACCCCTTGGGCTCGGAACTCGTCGGAGTCTGTCGAGTACTTAGGCCTTAAACTCTCGATAGAACTTCGCCGAGCCCTTGGGCCTGGCTTCCAGAAGAACTTGCTAGGCTTTCGAGCTCTCGCTCTATAGAAACCCTGCTGACCTTTTGGCCTTGGCTTCCGGAGAAATTTCACCAAGTCTTTGGGCTCGGCTTTCGGGAGAACTGGTTAAGTCTCTGATCTCGGGCCCGGTAGCGTAGGCCGAGTTCGGGCTGCCACCGGAGCTCGCTTGTTCTTCGATCTCAAACTTTGCTGGGGTACGATCAGGCAGAACCAGAAGTTGAGTTAGTGATCAGTGTGACTAAGTATCCCCGACCTTGGCCGGGACATCCTCAGGTAGAGCTTGGGGTCGTTGTAGCAAAACTGTTTCGAACTAGGTTGTAATGCTCGAACCAGGACTGGTCTCCGGGCTGAGTTGGAGGATCATGCACGAGGCCGAGGGAGCTCGGGCTCGCGGCTAATTGAGCGGGACATCCCGACCTTGGTCGGGGAATCCCGAGTCTAACCGAGGCTTTGTCGGAGGTATACACGAGAGGCAGGCCTCATCCAATAGCCGTCCTGTCACATAACCAAGTAAGCATGAAGATGCAAATGCCGAGTAGAATGTACCCCTCGCACAGTCGAAGCTCGGTGTCTTGGGTCGAGTTAGGCGACTCCGCTCCGAAGCCGATTGCGGTGGCGTTCTATGGTCGACTCAGCGAGGTGCCCTCATCTGGATCGGGGCGTATTATCGTAAGGGGCATCGAACAGCGCCAAATGTCATCGAAGTGTCGCGGAGATGTCATTACGGGGTCGAGGGAGCTTGGGCTCACGATCGACTCGGCGTTGTTCGGTGGTGTTTCCCGAGGTCAAGGAAGCTTGGACTCGCTGTCGACCCGACGATGCTTTCCAAGGTCGAGGGAGCTTGGGCTCGCTGTCGACTCAGCGTTGTTCGGTGGTGCTTTCCGAGGTCGAGGGAGCTTGGGCTCGCTGTCGACTCAACGGGGCATCCCGACCTTAGTCGGAGGATCGTGCACGAGGTCGAGGGAGCTTGGGCTTGCTATTGATCCCGCGACGCTTTCCGAGGTCGAGGGAGCTTGGGCTCGCTATCGACTTAGCGGGGCATCCTGACCTTAGTCGGAGGATCGTGCACGAGGTCGAGGGAGCTTGGGCTCGCTGTCGACCCCGCGACGCTTTCCAAGGTCGAGGGAGCTTGGGCTTGCTGTCGACTCAGCGGGCCATCCCGATCTCAGTCGGAGGATCATGCACGAGGCCAAGGGAGCTTGGGCTCGCTGTCGATTCAGCGGGGCATCCCGACCTTAGTCGGAGGATCGTGCACGAGGCCGAGGGAGCTTGGGCTCGCTGTCGATTCAGCGGGGCATCCCGATCTTAGTCGGAGGATCGTGCACGAGGCCGAGGGAGCTTGGGCTCGCTGTCGACCCCGCGATGCTTCCCGAGGTCGAAGGAGCTTGGGCTCGCTGTCGACTCAGCGGGGCATCCCGACCTTAGTCGGAGAATCGTGCACGAGGCCGAGAGAGCTTGGGCTCGCTGTCGACCCCGCGATGCTTTCCGAGGTCGAGGGAGCTTGGACTCGCTGTCGACTCAGCGGGGCATCCCGACCTTAGTCGGGGGATCGTGCATGAGGCCGAAGGAGCTTAGGCTCGCTGTCGACTCAGCGGGGCATCCCAACCTTAGTCGGGGGATCGTGCATGAGGCCGAGGGAGTTTGGGCTCGCTGTCGACCCCGTGACGCTTTCCGAGGTCGAGGGAGCTTGAGCTCGCTGTCGACTCAGCAGGGCATCCCGACCTTAGTCGGAGGATCGTGCGCGAGGACGAGGGAGCTTGAGCTCACTGTCGATCCCGTGACGCTTTCCGAGGTCGAGGAAGCTTGAGCTTGCTGTCGACTCAATGGGGCATCCCAAGCTTGGTCGGGGTCTTTGATGGAGATCGAAACCGAGCTCGATGTCAACACAGCGGGGCATCCCAAACATGGCTGGGGCATCCGAGCTTGGTTGGATGTCCTGAAGTTCACCAATGTCCAATATCAGGAAGAGTGTTGAATAGTTAAGGGAGAGCTATAAATAGATTGATAAAATGAAAAGAAAAGGGGGGAGCGTCAGTTGCGTTTCCAAACATCGAAGAAGACCCCTGAGGGTTTCATTGATAGTACATTCGAAGAATTTCGGATTTCCAACTTTGGGGAATGAGGGTTCCTTCGAGAGACTCTAATTTGTACGCTGCAGGCCGCTGGACTCGAGCAATCCGGTATGGCCCCTCCCAGTTTGGGGCAAGCTTCCCCTGCTCGGTGGCCTGAGAAGCTTCAGCTCTCCTGAGGACGAGATCTCCTACCTTGAAGACCTTGGCCTTTACCCTGGAGTTGTAGTACTGGGCCGCTTTTCGTTGGTATCTCGCCATGCGGTCTCGGGCAGTCTTCCTTGTCTCTTCAATGAGGTCCAAGTTGCTCCTGAGCTGAGAGGAGTTGGAGGCTGCATTGTAGTTCTCCACCCTTAGTGAGGGGAGTCCGATCTCTAAGGGGATGACAACTTCCGTCCCGTAAGCCAGATTAAAGGGGGTCTCGCCAGTGGGAAGTCGAAATGTGGTCCTGTAGGCCTAGAGAACGTTGTAGAGGTCTTCGACCCATTGCCATTTGGCTCGGTCGAGTCTGGCTTTGAGTCCTTGGAGGATGGTGTGGTTCATCACCTTGGTTTCTCCGTTCGTCTGTGGATGGGCGACCGAGGTGAAACGGTGGTCGATGCCGAGCTCGGAGCAAAATTTTCTGAAACAGACATTGTCGAACTGACGGCCGTTGTCAGATATAAGGATGCGGGGGAGTCTAAATCTGCATACGTCTTCCAGACAAAGTCTCGCATCTTCTGCTTGGAGATCTGGGCCACTGGTTCGGCTTCGATCCATTTGGTAAAGTAGTCGATGGAGACAACCAGAAATTTTCTCTGCCCGGTGGTCAGAAAAAATGGTCCCAAGATGTTAATCCCCCATTGGTTGAACGGCCAGGGAGCGCTGATCGAGGCCAGCGGGGCTGAGGGATGGCGCTGAATGTTGGCGTTCCGCTGGCATCGATCGTACCTTCGGACGAAGTCCAATGCGTCCTTTTGAAGTGTGGGCCAATAATATCCTTGGCGCAGAATTTTGTGGGCCAGTGCTCGTCCCCCCAAATGGTTCCCGTAGATCCCTTCATGAAGCTCCCGCATGGCATAGTTTGCCTATGACGGGCGGAGACATCTGAGAAGGGGAGAAGTGAACGACCTGCGGTAAAGCTTGCCTTCATATAGAATGTATCGGGGGATTTGATGCATGATCCGGCGGGCCTCGAACTCATCATCGGGGAGGACTTCGTTCTGCAGGTAGCTGACGAACGCGTCCATCCAGCTCGGCTCGGACTCGATGCAGAGGGCTGGCTTGGGTTCCTCGGTGCTGGGCACTTGGAGATACTCAAGTGTTGTGGTCTTTGGGAGCTCTCTCATGCGAGAAGTTGCCAGCTTCGACAATTGATCTGCCCTTGTGTTTTCTGCTCTAGGTATGTGCTGGATGTCGAAGGAGTCCAATGCGGACGTGATGTCTTGCACCTTTTGGAGATACCTTTGCATTGATGGCTCTCTTGCTTCGAAGTCTCCCAAAATTTGACTTACAACCAGTTGGGAGTCGTTGAAGACCTTTAGATTTTTGACCTCCAGCTCCTTCGCCAGCTTCAGTCCGACAATAAGCGCCTCATACTCCGCCTCATTGTTCGAGGTGGGGAATTTGAGGCGTAAGGCCTATTCTGCAACTACTCCATCTGGGCTAGTGAGGATAAGGCCTGCTCCGCTACCCCCGAGGTCGAGGAGCCGTCTACATGTAGAACCCATGGCTGCCTTGGGATCTCTGTTGATGTGAGCTCGGGCCCAGGATCGTCCGGTAGAGTGCATTCCACAATGAAGTCGGCGAGCACTTGGGTCTTAATTGCCGATCTCGGACAATATTCGAGGTCCAACTCTTCGAGCTTGACGGCCCACTTTGCGATCCTCCCCGCACGATCCGACCGCTGCAAAACTTGCTTTATGGGCTGGTCGGTTAATATGGCCACGGTGTGAGCCTGGAAATATGGTCGGAGCCTTCGGGCCGAGATGACCAGTGCATAGGTCGTCTTCTCTAGCCTGGAGTATCGAGTCTCGGCGTCCCTCAGGATCCGGCTGGTATAGTACATCGATTTTTGAAGCTGGTCCTCTTCTCGGACCAAGACCGAGCTTACTGTGACTGGGAAGACGGCCAAGTACAAATAGAGGAGCTCGCCTTGCTGGGGCTTTGTGAGTAATGGAGGGGAGGCAAGAAGGTGCCTGAGCTCTTCGAAGGTTTGCTGACATTCCTCCGACCATAGGAAGTTCTTCGGCCGCTTGAGGATTTTGAAGAACGGAAGGCACCGCTCGGCTGACCTGGAAACAAATCTTCCTAGGGCCGCGACTCGCCCAGTGAGTCATTGTACCTCCTTGATCGTCCTCGGTGGCCTCATCTCTTGCAGTGCTTGGATCTTCTCAGGGTTCGCTTCGATTCCGCGTTGTGTGACCACGAAACCAAGAAACTTGCCCGAGGTGACTCCGAAGGCGCACTTAGCAGGATTGAGCTTCATTTGATACTTCCTAAGGGTGGAGAATGCTTCACCGAGGTTAGCTACATGGCGCTCCACCGTTTGGCTCTTTACCAGCATGTCGTCCACATAAACCTCCATGTTCTGGCCTATTTGATCGCTAAAGAGCTGACCAGCCTCTGATAGGTCGCTCCGACATTTTTCAGCCCGAACGGCATTACTTTGTAGCAGTAGAGGCCCTTGTCGGTGATGAAGGCTGTCTTCTCCTCGTCCTCGGACGCCATTCGGATCTGATTGTACCCCGAGAAGGCGTCCATGAACGCGAGCAGCTGGTGTTCCGAGCTAGAGTCGACGAGCTGGTCGATGCTGGAAAGGAAAAAGCTGTCCTTCGGACAGGTTTTGTTCAAGTTGGTGTAGTCCACGCACATACGCCATTTTCCGTTAGCTTTCTTCATGAGGACTATATTGGCGAGCCAATCCAGATAGCAGACCTCCCGGATGAAGTCGGCCTCGAGAAGTTTGTCCACTTTCTCGGCCGCTGCTTGTTGTCGTTCCGGCGCGGAGCTTCCTTTCTTCTGCCTCACAGGTTTGCAAGTTGGATTTACCTGGAGTCGGTGAACCATGACCTTGGGGTCTATCCCCGGCATGTTCGCGGATGATCAGGCGAAGACGTTCATGTTGGATCGGAGGAACTCAACCAGGTGGTCTCTTTCGCGAGAGCTCAGGCCGGAGCCGACCTGCACGGTTATCTCTGGGCAGTTTTTTTTTAAGGGGATTCGGATGAGAAGCTCACCAGGCTCTACCCGTTCTTTCTGGGGGCGTCCCACACTTTCAGGGTTTCGATGGGCAGCATCTGATCTGACGTTTGGGCTGGCGCCTCGGCTGGTTGTTCGGCTTGGCTCAGTGCTTCAGCCGGTTGCTTTGCTTTGTGGGTCGCCATATAGCATTGCTTAGCTATTGACTGGTCCCCGCGAACCTCGCCTACTCCTCGGCCGGTGGGGAACCGCACGAGCAGGTGGTAGGTCGAGACCACAGCTTGGAGGGCGTTAAGCCTCGGTCGTCCAAGAATGGCGTTGTAGGCTGAGGGCAGGCGGACCACAAGGAAATCCATCCTCACGGTGCTCTCCCGAGGGGCGAGCCCGACTGTGACCAGTAGGTTGATCTCACCCTCCACCGGGGCCGAGTCTCCGGTAAATTCGACCAGCGGAGCATTCACTCTTTGGAGTTGGTCTTCCATCATCCCCATTTTTCGGAAGGCATCGTAATACAAAATATTTGCTGAGCTTCCAATATCAACCAAGACACGCTTTACATCAAATTCATTTATGATCATGGAGATGAACACAGCATCATCATGAGGAGTCTCGACTCCTTCTAAGTCCTCGTCCGAGAACGAGATAGCTTCGGAGGTTCATGGGCACTTCAGAGGGGTTCCTCTCCTGGTTGGTTCTTCAGCCGGGCTCCCTTCGGCCGAGCCTCTCCCAATGGTGTTGGTGGTGCCGGCGATAGGCCTGTTGTCGTTTGGATTTTCGGACGGCGCGGTATTTTCTACCGGCCTTCTTTCCTCACGTCGGTTCTGCACGAACCGGTTGAGTACACCACGGCGAATGAGCGTCTCGATCTCATCTCGGAGCTGGAAGCAATTCTCTGTGTCGTGGTCGTGGTCCCGGTAGAAGCGGCAATATTTTCTAGGGTTGCGCCGAGCTCCTATCTCCCGCATCGGAGGTGTGGGTCGGAGATAGTCTCGACCTTCTATCTCCATCTCTGCCCGGGGCGTATTGAGGGGAGTGTAGCTCTCATACCTCCCCGAGGGCATTCGCGGCCGCAGTGGAGATCTCGATCGAGGCGGAGACCTCGGTCGAAACTACGCCCGCTGTCGAGGTGGACTCCTTAGCCGAGGCAAGTTCTTATCTCGGCGGGGAGACCAGCTTCGCACGCGGCCGCGCTCCTCGCGGCACCTCTTCTGCTTCTTCGAGGCCTGCTCAATCGCGCCTCACTTGGAGGCAATAGCCTCCTCAGCCTTCGCATACTTCTGAGCTCGGGCCAGCATCTCGGTGAAGTCGGCAAGAAAATTCTTCTCAATGGAGAAGAGGAACCTGTAGGATCGGGCTCCCGTCTTCAGCACTGATATGGCTATCGACTGATCAAGCTTGCGGACCTCCCAGGTCGCAGCGATGAAACAGTCAAGGTAGTCTGTAAGGGACTCTCCCTCCTTCTGTTTGATGTTGAGGAGGGAGTCCGACGTTCGCCGCTGGCGTCGGCTGGCAGCAAAGTTGGTGGCGAACTGCCTGCCGAGCTACTCGAAAGAGGACACAGTGCTTGGCTTCAATCCGGAGAACCAAAGCCGAGCCGTTCCTCGGAGAGTTGCTGGGAAGGCCTTGCAAAGCACGGCCTCCGAAGATCCTTGCAGTGCCATGAGAGTCCGGTAGCTTTCCAAATGGTCGAGGGGGTCGGTAGTCCCATTGTAGGGCTCCACCTGGGATATTTTGAATCGTGGTGGGACCGGTTCCTTCTCAATCTGGCGGAAGAAAGGTGACTTGGCAGAAAACTCAAAGTCACCCTCGCGCTTTGCCTTCTGGCTGTAGAGCACCTCAATTTGCCGCTCGAGCCTCTCGACTTTTCTATCGAGTTCTCCACCCTGGGGGACTGCCATGGTAGTCTGCTTCGGCGCTGGTTTGCCTGGAGCCGACTCTACCTCTAGGGCTCTAGCTGTCTGTCCGGGTATCTCCCCGGTGGTTCTCTTCGGGGGGACACCCGGGTTGAATCCTGATAGCCATTCTGTTCCCCATTGTTGACCCTCGAGGAGTCATGGGAATTTTGCCCCTGGAGAGCCGGTCCCTCCAGAGGGAGGGCCGGTTGGATCTGAATCTGTGGAGGCGGCATAGAAGGGGCCTCCACTCGTTGCAGGCCTTGGACAACGGTGGCCAAGACTTGAACTTGTTGCACCAGAATGTTGAACTGCTCTGGTTGGACTTGAGGAACCGGATCCGCCGGAGGCCTTGGTGGTGAATTTTGAACTGACTGTCCGAAACTTGGTGCACGGTGACTGGAGGCGTTGGAGACTCCTTTGCTTCTTAGCTTCATGGCCACAACTCGGGCCCTTCCTCTAGCACCAACTGTTGCTGGAAATTGGATCCGGGGATGACCACTTGGCTGAGAAGGAGGAGCTCCGGCGCGGGTGGTACGTCGGCGGGCTACGTCCTCCGGAGGAACCTGCAAAAAAGCCGGTGGCCGGGGCTTCCGGCACCGGCCCTCCGATGCTTAAGTCAGAGGGGCTATTGTGGAGAAGAAGAGAGAGAATATGTGCCCAAGTTCTGAAAGTCAGGATCCCCCTTTAAGAGGGAGAGGTTTTTCTTTTATAGGAGGTACAGGGTTACCTGTGATGTGACTAGGCGAATTGAATGAGTTACCGTCATGATTGAGCACGATCGTGTGAATTAATGCGCTGCCGTGGAGGGCTAGACTGGAGCCAATGAGTTGCTGTGCGTGACTGGGCGTAGTTGAGTGAGTCAACTGATTGTTGTGGAGGGCTTAAGATTTTGATAGGCCGAAGATCCGTGGAGGCCGTGCACATTAATTGTTGAGTAAGCCGGAGGTCTGCGGAGGCCATGCGCATTAATTGCTGACAGTCTCTTAGGGCATGGTCCCTGATTGATATGTTGTGGCATGACTGGCGAGCGGGAAATGGTGCGGCGAGGTTGTTGCAAGGCGTGGCCACTGCATGTGGACGACAAGGTCGCCTTCTGAGGTCGGCTCGGCGTTTTGAAGTCGGGGATGCCGAGATCGGGTATGTTGAGGTCAGGCGCCCCTGGAGGTCGGGCGCCTGAAGGTCGGCGCCTTTGAAGTCGGCGCCTTTGAGGTCAGCGCCTGGAGGTCGGGCGCCTCTGGCCGGCCGCCTGGAGGTCGGCGCCTTTGAGGTCGGCGCCTCTGGCCGGGCACTTTGGTGTCGTGCACTTGGTTAGGTGCCCTGGAGTCGGGCACCTGTTGTCACATGCCGGCGGTGTGCCCACATGCTTTGGGGCAATCCATTTTTCCCCCAACAGTGCCAAACTTGATCTTTTTTAAAAGCTAAGTTTCATTCATAAATCCAATTTCTTTTAAAATATCAAATTTATCTCGATAGCCATGAACTATATGAACACTCTTATATCCTATGGCAGGACCATATAATGAGTTCAGAATAGTCAAATTCTAACATATAATAACCCCCACTGGCAGGTTATTGATATGCTAATATATAACTCCTACTGGCAGGACATTGATGTAGTAGCACATAACCTCCATTGGTAGGGTATCAATTTGCAATATATAATCCCCATAGATAGGATGCCAACATACAACTCCTACTAGTAGTATATCAATACCAGCGTATAACTTCCACTAGTAAGGTATCGATATATCAGCATATAACCTTTATTGGCAGAATATCGAAGTACCAGCGTATAACCTCTACTGACAGGATATCGATGTAGCATTGCATAACCTCCACTAGCGGGATATCGATACATAGGTAGGCTTCAAGTCCAAATTCATCTCAAATCAAAGCTCTTTGTATTTGAAAAAAAATATATTTTATATTTCAATTTGAGAAATACTTAAAACCATACAATATTAAAATCAATCGAGCAAAATCCGCATTGAAATACATATATTCGATTATAACTCATATAATGTTCTAGATAAAAGTATATTCAATAGTAAAATACTATGCATCAAATTCATAAATTATAAATAATTCAATTAAGAAAATATTTTATAAATTACCGATAATCTAGAAAAGTGAAGCATTACGTACCTTGCAAGTACAATCAGCCGATGAATCCTCTAACTCTAAAAATCTCTCTTAGAGCCTAATATTCAAAAATTATATTTTTAATCAAAAAATTAGCCATAATTATTTTAAAAATAAAAATCCTAAGCCCCAATATCCTCACATGGTTGGTCAAGCATTTCGATCAATTCGATCAAGATAACTTCATCTGATCAAGGTCGGATTAGAGTACAAGTGGCTCAATAAAGATCGAAGGTAACCAAATCTAATAGTATCCAATAAGGGCTAAGATAGAGGCTAACATGCTGCCCGGTGGTTATGGATAAGGATCCCTTGCGATGATCAACTTACACTATAGAGGGTTCCATTGATGAGGCCAATGAGCCAAGAATAGGAGGGAGAAAGAGGGTTGTTGCCCAACTATGCATCCCAAGAAGGAGGGGTGAATTAGATTTCTCAAAAATTTTAACTAATAATGCAGCAAAATTAAATGCTTAATAGATGAATATGGATTTCTGCAAATCAACTCTAAGTAAATATGCAAAATATTAAAGCAAGAAAATAAGTAAGGCAAACACGTGAAATTTATAGTGGTTCGATGCTAATCCTACACCTATATCTACTCTCCAATACTTTCTTCTTGAAAATTTTACTATAATCTGAACCTAGATTATGACCTATTTGTTTTTCGGGTTCACAACCAAATCAAGTTAATTTTTCTCTGTCAACCAACCAAAACTTACAACCGATTGTTTTTCAGGTGCACAATCAACCCAGTTCATTTTTCAGGCAATCAACCAAAACTTTCTTCCGAGCCCATCTCAGGCTCAACACAATCCAATTTCAGATTTGGATGGATCTTTTTCTATGTTTCAATTCTTGAAACTTGTTACAGCAAAAATAGAAATAATTAAGCACAATGAATATAGCTCACAAAACAATAAATGGAGTTAGACTTTATTGGTTGACCTGATTGCTCTTGATGGCCCTTCACCAACTTTCTAATATAGAGGATGTGAACTTTCAGTTTGCAATGAAAGTACTTGAATGATATCTTCTTTGAAGCTATCTCTTTCTTCTTTTTTTTCTGGCTCTAGTGAATTGTCTTTGTAGTTCTTGAGCTCTTCCTTTTTCTTTAGTGATCCCATGCATTTATACTTTTTGGAGAAGTTGGAACACTTTTCTAGCTGTTAGACAATTAATAGAGCCGTTGAGAAAGAAAAACAGTCGTTTAGACACACAGAAAAACTAGCCTTTATAGTTGTCAGGTGTAAAGGGGTGATTGGTCGTTTTCTGAGGTCAACTCATAATTTTCATGAGTCATCTTGAGTTTACTTCTGCTATTGTTGTGCTCTATCTTTTGTCTATGGCACTTATGGGGTCAGTTCTCTCAATTTAGGGGTCGACTCGTCAAATAACTAGAGTCGACTCGTTGCTTTCAGGAGTTGACTCTTCAATGACTAAGTTTCACTGCTCTCTATTTTTTCACTATGGCCGTTCTGGGGTCGACTTGACTGTTTCTAGGGTCAACTCTAGTTTGACTAAAGTTAGCTTATGAATTCTATGGGTCGATTTACCAATGCAATGATTTTCTCAGTTCTCTGTCTTTTCTCTATAGCCATTCTAGGTCAACTCGCTTTTGTCTAGGCCGACTTGTGCTATGCTAGAGTCAGCTCGAGTACTTCATGGGTCAACTCATTAATGTGTTGAATTTTTTGGCTTTCTATCTATTTTTTGAGACTGTTCTGGGGTCAACTCGTGATCTATTGTAGTCGGCTCGTGAAGGTTCATCAGACAGTGACAGTCTATCGGGGTCAACTCATTGCAACTTTGAGGTCAACACTTGAGATATCTCAAGATGAAATTTTCTATCTTGTGTGCGAGCTTTCAAGAAATATTGTCATGACTTTTTGGAGTTAGCTTCTTAATGTGGAGTTTTAAATAGATGATCTTCATTTAAGAATGGCTGAAGGCTTTCTTCTTACTTTCTAAAATTAATCAATTAAACTCAAAGCAATAGATTAGTCAACTTTTGACTCAACTATTTTGTATCATCAAAATGAATTGAGGTCAACAAGGGTCAAAGAATCAAACAACAGGGTGTGGTTTTTTTTTCTTTTTCCTTCTTTTTTTTTTCTTTTTCTTTTTCCTTGGTTTATTTGGTAAAATAGTGGAGCTTTTGCTTGCCCTTCTCTAGAATAGAGGAGGGGCCTCATGAGAGAGCATGGTTAGAGGTCCCAACGGCAGATGGCGTTGACAGCTGGAAACCGTGTGCAGCAGAATCGGTGGTCGACTAGGTGGTGCTTGATCAATGAGGAAAACCAAGCTTTTTCTCCGGTGTATGCAAGTTCTAAAGGAAAGGCTTTGATGCCAATCAGCAATGATGGCAGCCTGGGACTCAGTGAAAGGCTCGGCGTGGTTGTGGACCGGTGGCCAGGGCCTATTTAATTCAGGAGTTTCTGGCAAAACTTAAATTAGAGGACCCAAAAGCGAAACAAGGTCTCTCCTTTCTAACCCAATCTGGCGATATCTCAACCGGAATCCATGATCTAAATAGAATGGAGGAGTGTCGGAGTCCTCCTCGGCATCTCATTCCACCTGAGGAATTAGGAAAGAAGATGATTGCCGATGGGAGTCTACATCCCCCACCCCCACCAAGCGCATGCAAAGCACGTGGCCACTAAAATGTTCTTTTTCCTATTTTTCAGTTTTGGGCCGTTTTGTGCTTACTAGGCTGATCAAGTGGACCATCCCACATTAGGGGTCTTAGCCCTTAGGGTCATATAAGTAAGTTTACATATTAACCCCTTACGTGTGTTGATATTACATAAAGTGCTTATACGTGAAAAAGCTGATAATTCCAGTGTTTTGGCATATAGAACCCTATAAGATACAAAAATCATATAAAGTTCGCTTGAGTAAGACACCTGATCCTACGGGCAGGGTAACTATTTTCCAGGCGTGTCGTACATATGATGGGCTTAATATGCCAGGCTAAGTTCGATCAAATTCATAAAGCTTTTACATGAAAACATTTTGACATAAATGTTATTAAAGGACTTGAATAACCATGACAATGTTTTGTGCAGTAGGCTGGCCCCTTTGGATTTGAACAGGCAAACTTATTTTCTGTTTTCTATTCATAAAAAATAATAATTATATATCTAGTTTCTTAGAATACCATTTCCTCTCCTAGATCACCTCCCTCCTACAGTGGCCACCTTGATGATGAGGCATATTTGCAAATAATAACTTTTGGTGGTAAATATGTGATAAAACATATTTTGAAAAGGACATAATTTCCTGTTCTCAAAAAAAAAAAAAGGGACTGATTTAGTATCAATCTTTCTTTGAGTGCATGCCATGCATTCCTGCACCCTTAGAGCCTTCCATCAAACATTAGAAAATATAAAAAAGGAAAAGAACTCCAGGACCAAGCATGCTTGGAATACATGGCATGTAATCATGAATTGGAAACTTTTGGACCAATTACAGTTTGAATGTATGTACTTCTATATGATCTGGTAGCCTAGCCAGTTGCTCTCATGCATTCTATGATATTTGTCACCAGTACATAGCATGTGGAATTCAAACATCTTGCTGGTCACATCTCCAGGAGCTTCAGTTTTTCCTCAATTATTTTATCATTCCTTTCAATTGCTCGAGGTTAGTTTTAGCTATGAGAAATTTGCAACTCAGCAAGAGCAACAAGAGTTCTGATCACAACTGAAGTGAAAAATTGCAAGCTCCTCATTCCTAATGTGGCTTATTGAGCTGCGAATGCAATTTAATCATAAGTATCCTTCATCTTTCATCAGATCATTTCTTCCAAATGTAACTAGTGCTACAGGTGAGAAAATGCTTAAACAGAGCATTAAGAACCTTACGAATGAGAATCAAAAGATTTTTTTTTTTATGAATGTCCACCTAATTTAACCATCGTTCATATATGCACATCCATCATACCTATTAATTTGTAAGGATAACCTATCCATTTACTCCCCAACGTACTGTTAAATTGTTAAATTGTTATTCGAATAAAATCATCAAGGACCAAAGAACTAATCACTCGACAAGCATAGCCTTTCTGCTCCTCGAACTTCATATTGATGAACATGAATGCATCAACTTGTAAGGTCCCAAAACTCTGGGTTCAGATTTCATCTAGGGAGTATAAATTTATCTCCTGCAATCAAGATTTAGTACTTGTTGGCCTCCTGGGAACTGTTGATCAGTGCACCTTTCATATTTTAGTTTTGCATCTTTTTTTCAGATGAGTTGATCCGCTGAGCTTTCAGATAAATGAGCCACCCATCTATCAGAAAATGGAACTGGTTCTTCCCCGAGATGGGCTCGTGACTTCAAAGTTTGTGGAGCTGGAATTATCTCAAAGGCGTATATACTCGTCTCTCTAAGCTTTTGGCAAATTCGATTGTGGTACCCATCTGCTACCATGCCTCAGATTTCAAGAGCTTTCAATGCTTGTCTAACCCCATCCACAGAAATAAAAGATGTTCAGGTTGGCCATCTTCGAATTGCTGAAGTAAATGGAACATTTGACGAAGATAACAAAATTCTTATTTTTCTACAAAAGTATTGGACTATCCATGATGGTTCTTAGCTCCTATCAGGTGAAAAGGTTTTTTCCTTCATATAAAATGGACATAAGCCTTTAGTCTCCACTATAAATTACATGCAAGTACCAAAGACATCACCTTACACCTTGCCCATAATTTTGCCCCACTACTAATACTCGCAAATATTTTGTTTTATGGTGAAAATAGAATTCCATAGAAGAATTTAGCACCAGTTTTCTCATGGCTTAAGCTTGTTTTAGCACTTACATGGAAGTCTATCAAATATAACGGGGAGATACTATAATAACTAAGTACATCAAATACAACAGGAAGATACTATAACAACGAAGGCTGGGAGCAGTTCAATTGCTAGTATACCGTTCATAGTTTTCATTCCAGCTTCTCAACTGCAAAATATACACAAGAAGCAAAACTGACACGATAAGCAAGATAAATCTTATTATTAGTAATGAAATGAAAGAAAAGGTTGTCAGGATACCTTCTCAACGGCATCTGCAGTGACTGGGAAGTTCCGCCTCTCCTTGAGGGATTTAATGCGAGCCTTCATATTATCATTTTGTTCTTCAGCCTGAACCAAAAGTGACAAGTGTCAATAGTAACAAACCTAATGCAGCATGCATACAGTCCTGTCAAATATAGTATATGAATCAGTTATGTTGCCAATACCTGCCATGTCATTTATTCACTTTTAGATGAGCATGTAGAATCCTAAAACAGCCTGCAGGTTAGGTATTGATCTACGCCTTTATAGCGAGTCATAAATTTTCAAAGGTTCTTTTATAGTTAAAATAGACCACCCAAGTGATTAAGTTTAAATTTATCAAGCATTAGGATATTGTTATAAATGTTTATATATGTAGCAGCAGCAACTGTCACCATATAATTGATTTTATAGTGAAGATATTCGTAGGCAGTTTGCTAATCTTGTAGTTAGTTCATGACATCATTGCTTTGGGCACTTTTACAACCCTCTTGCCCAGAATCAATCATCCATGTTTCCATCAGCGCTTAACACTGGCTAACATACAAACACCAGAACTGTTTTTAGTACATTAGGAATTGAAGAGAAGAAGTTAAAGATGTTTGGACTGTCCATCATTTGAATCGGTGAAGTGAATAAATGGGGCATTTAACATGCACAGTATGCAAGTTCTTGTTTTCCCTTGCCTAGCCAAAAGAAAAATAAAAAAGAAATCGAGACAAAGTTGTGAACATAAATATTCTTCTTGAAACCTGTATATTCTTAGTCTTAAAAGAAGGCATTATTACTACTGCACGTGTATGTACTAATACTAGAAACACCAAGCATTACTTTACTGATTGAACCCAGTGAATGAATAGAAAGAACACGCTCTATGCCATCTGAAACAACACCCAACGAATAAGGAGCTGCTGAAGGAGGTACTCCAGCATGACAATATAAAACTAAGATCACTAAATCTACTAATAGCTTGTGTGATGTCACTTGTGCAGGGAAAAACAATGGTTTTCCTACTAAATAAGTTGCTGTTCCAGTAGATCATCATCATTCTGTTCTACCAAGAACCTCTGCACACTAACATTATCCATTCCAATTTTAAGATTGTAATACTTCGAATTTTGCTTTCAAATATAATTATTATAGGATGCTTTGAGATACAACATAGAGGCATAGGTACAATAAAAGATTTCCACCTTGCTCGCTACAAAGAAGAAATTAAATTAATTGAAGCTCATTAGTCATAAGCAGATTTCAAATCTCAAGGAACAGCATTATACGATGGCTGGCTGGTATAGTAGGATCTTCAAAATGGGGTGATACTGGGGCGGCATGCGTTGATATGTATTTGCATAAATGAGGGGAAAAAGTATACCAAATGTTATGGAATTGATACACCTCAATATGGGCCATATGAGGCAATACAAATGGTTTTCCTAATGGTGACATGTATCAGCCCCATTGCACTGACTAGTCCCTGACAGGGCTGGTAGACACAAGATTTCAACCCTTGGTCATTAAGACATTGGTGATTCTTAAGTCCATTAAAAATATATTTATTGTTTGAAAGGAAATAACAATTTTATCAAAAGGTACAGGGGTTCTATCAGTAAAGTTACCCTTTGTAACAGACTTGTCAAATGTTGAATTTCATCCTTCTTTGCTTTTGTTATCTTCTCTCTGATATCTTCTATGTTCGTCCTGCTTTTCGGTCATTCAATCATCAATAAGACCAGTTCTGCAGATCATTATTGACAGCTACTCCAACAGATAAAGCATGATCATTGATATGAAAAGCTTACAAAGACATACATTTACAACATAGATGTGTGTGTGTAGATATATAATATACATACATACATACATACATAAATACATACATACATACATACATACATATATATATATATATGATACTGAAAAACAGGTCTCATCAATCAATATAACTCTAGACCACAAGACAGGTATAAATGGTATATCATCTCAATTTTCTACAATTACTAACTTCAAGTGGTATGGTTCCAAGCAAATATCAGTTTTTCCATCCCTTCAAAAATAAAAAATAAAACAAGTACTTACTTGTCTGAAGATAAAATGTCAAGATGATGCTCTTCCACTAGTTGCTCTACCATGTCAAGAGTCGTACCTACCTGTGACAAATCAAACTTGTATAAATAATCCTTTTCTAAATTAGAATATATTCCTTAAAAATATTTAATTTCGTACAAAATATTTATGATTGCATTTTGATTGTTGCATACACATACACAGATTATATTTATATATATATATATATATATATATATATATATATATATATATATATATATATATATATGTTTTAGCAAGAAAATCCTAGTGTGGATTGAAGTTCAGTGAGAGAAGAACAAAAGGGACCAAGAACCTGATTTAGTTATGACATTTATAGACTCAAATTTTCCTGCAAAATAAGTCATAAACTCCTATGAAATGACCTAGATGACTTCACATGTGTGGGCATGCAAATAATAAGAAAGGTTAAACTAACAACCAACTGTTTTGCAAATTACTAACAGAGCATTATGTTCAGTACTATATTCAAAAAAGAAAAGGCATGGTATATGATAAACAGCACCTCTGTTTCATGGCATATAGACTCAAACTCCTCCTGCAAAATACAAAGAAACAATTCAAATGATCTACACGGAGGACATAAAATAGAACAAAATTGCAAATTTTCACAACAATAGGTGGAAATAAAAAAACTGAAACCAGTATATGAATATATGAGCAGAAACTAATTCCATGTCTCACTACAACAATGTTTAATTATTATTCCATAAAAACCAAGCCAAAAGTGTTCGCTAATCATTGCAGTTCAAGTATAGCACACCTACATTCAGGACTTGCCGATTCAAAGTAGGTTCAGCGTGACAGATTCCTAATGCATTAAATTAAACATATCAAATCAAATCTTTTTTACTTTTTAAAACTTTCCGTTGAAGATGCCAACAAATCAACAGACTCGGCAACCAACACTATCAGGTGAGATCTTCCTTTTCTTTCCAGAAGTAGGAATGGAGAGAAAGCCTGGCCCAAATAAGGGTGAGGCAATATTACCTGGACACTTCAACATCTAGGTTTTTTGCCACGTCTGGACACTCAAACACCCAGACATCCAGACACTTCACGACACTCCTTCACATTTCAAATGAGTGAACCATAATGACATCATGGTTACATATCAACTTTTGATATTATATCCAAAAGTTTTCAAGTCTAACACAACATTCAGCACAAAATGATTTATGAATTCTAAGAAATTACAAAGCAATTGATCCAACATCTTATACATTATATGCATATAGCCATACATATTTAGGACATATATATATATATATATAATACCAACCAGCAGTGTCCAATCTATTGAAAGATCCCGTATCCAACACTTTAGGATACTTGGACACATGACACCCGTGTCACATGTCCAGGTAACATTAGGGTGAAGGCAGGATTGGGGCTAGATTATCGGTATCCAACATCCAATGATTTTACCAACTCAACCAGTGCACTTAAAGGTTTGCTCAGGTTATTTAGAAGGACACATATAATTTCCATGTCCAACAGCGCTAAAATTATCTAATTTTAACCATTACATACAACAGAATGCTACTATCATAACATATGTCAATCTCTATAACTTACCCAATGATGTGCATGGAAATTAAATCACAGCAGATACGAAGCTATTGATAAAAGGACCGTCATCAAGTCAAGCTACCGTGGGTGCACACATCATATTTCACGAGGAAACAAAGAAGTTTACTTAGATAATACATGCAAGGAAGGTATCACTGCATAAAGAAGCATGAAATGGTGAAGAACATGTAATACATACCTCTATATTTTCATGCAACGATTTGATGACCTGAAAGTAAGACAGCAAAGGGATAGAATACTAGCTTAGCAGCCATTATGTCAGACAAGTACACACAAGCACACTCTTGCACAGAAATAAACAAGACCTTTTTACCAGAAAACTGAAAACAAATATAGCAATGAATTCACTTCAAAACATCTCTGGCAAAAAGTGCAAATATATGAAGGCATCAACTACCAAATTACTGAATAAAAACAAAATGAAATGAAATTTAAGGTTTCAAAAAGCTGGATTCAAGAAATCATTGCTATATCTTGCATCTATGCTTCTGTTTCTAGTTAAAATTCTAACTCAAATCTATGACATACTCCTGACTCAAGAGGTAGTCTAAAATATGCTCTTCACATATGCAAGGTCAGAAAGATAAGGATAAAATTGTCACCTGAATACACATGCGATATAGGCTATCTCTTTCAGCATCTGTAAATGTTGAAAATGCTTTGTGCACATCCTACAGATTCATAATACACAAATAAATCATCCTTGTTGTTAGGATAAAGGCTCAACATATTAATGACATAGCCTAGAATCAATACCCTGAAATTAAAAGGGCAAAAATGCATCTACACAACTAAAGGACTAATAGTAGACCCAATTCAGACAATATGCTTCATTTTGTTGAAGTTGATTGATTAAAATAGGGATTTACTCAGACAATATGTTTCTTTCAGCATCTGCAAACAAGACAATGTAACCATAATAACTCTTCATAATGGTGGTTAGATTTGTTCTATATCAATCAGTTTGCTTTGCTGATAGGAGATAAGTTATAATGAGAAGGTCATTGCTGAAGTTGCAAATGTTTATAGTTGTTGAAGGTGTTGATGATTCGAAGATAGAGGGTGCTCCATTCTCTTGGTGTACATTAGTTTATAATCTAGAATGACAGCTTAACTTTTTCCATCCCTGGAAAGGTGATTGTCTCCTACATCAGATAATTCGAGTGTGCCCATATTTAGAAGTATGTGTCAAGACTATGTGTGGATCTATTATGACATAACGAATTTGTAAGCTCTACTTGATGATATCTCAGCGCCCAATGTTCCCAATGGCAGCAACACATCCAAACTCTGTGCTTCTTATAAAGGTCTGATTTTGAAAACACATCTTCCATCAAATGACAAAACAAAGCCAATATTTATCCACAGACATATAATTTAACTAGCATGGATAATAAAACAATAAGACTAGGCGGGAAAAAAGGAAAAGAACAGATTTTGATGCATTGAAAGTTTTAAGGCAGGGAAGAGAAATGGCACAATTACCTCTTTGGAGAATGCTGTGAGTAGCGATCGAATCCCGAGTTTAAAGGACTTCTTGAGATTCAAATCCCTCGAACTCATGGGCAGACTGGTTTGATGGGCCATTGGGGGAGTGAAGCTACGACTCCAGCAACGAATCTTAAAAACCCTAAAAGCGCCAGAAAAAATGGCATCAGAGAAGGGCCACAAGGAGCTAAACCAAGAATTAGAACTCTCTGAAACCGCAATTCCAGAGTTTCAAATTCTGCAGTTTCGGGTTTGGGATCTGGTGAGGCTTTTTTATCTTTCTTCTCATAAAATTTAGATGGAATGGCATCACCAAAGGGGGCAAAGCGAGTACCCAAATGGGTTTGTGAACACCAACAAAAGTGATGAGCATTAAATTATCAAAAAAAAGAGCCAGAGCATATAGAAATCATAGATATGAAATTAAATCAAATTATAGACAAACCATATACGAGATGCCAAAAAAGTTTAGCTTTTGAAAAATCGCACATTCTTGTCAGCTAAACAAAACCACCATCAAACAAGAAAATACCAATTTAGAGAAAATTGAATAACAAAACTCTCAAATCACAGGCAGCTAGATATGCAAATGATATTTAACAGTGAAAAAAATGGTGACATATCCAAGAGAGATGACAAAACGTGCAACAAAGGAACATTCAACCAACTATGGTTTAATAATAATAAGATATTTCATTTTCTTATTTGTATTTCTTCAGTCACCAAAAATGTTTATCAAATCAAAATCTGGCACAAAAAAGAGAAAGGAAAAAAGCAAAACATTCCCGAAAATAACCATGCATCAAAATTTCCTGCAACTAGGGCCGGATTAGAAATGGGTGTCGCGTCAAGGTTTCTTTATTAAGGTCCAGCAAGAGAAAACGTGAGGGTTAGGGTTAGGGCTACACCACGAGAGTGGGATTAAGGTTAGGATTAGTGTTCCGGCGTGAGAAGGGTTGTTCGAATGGGGTTCTGGTTGCTCTCGGCCGGTAGGGGAAGGGAGAGAAGAAGAGAAGGGAACTCACCCGGAAGCGCGGATTGGAGCGTCGGGGACGAGATCCCGTTTCGAATGAGAGCCCGCCCAAATGAAGGCGTTCATTTAACGTAATACTAGTGTTCGTCGGGGTGTTACATGACTAAATTTTCCTAACGGGTAGCAATCGGGTCGGACGTGGGTTAGGTCAAAAATCCATCACCTATTTATTAAATTTATCAAAATTTTAAATTTGAATCTAATTTATTTATTAAATAGATATTCTGATATGACCTATATAACTTATTTATTAAATACATTAAATGAGTTAAAAAATGTTATACAAGTTTTAAACGGGTTAAATTGATTTAAATAGATTAAATAGGTCAAGCGGGTCGGATTAAATAGGTCAGAAACATGTTAATTAATCAGGTTTCAAACAGATTAAATAGATTTTAAATAGACTAAATGGGTCGGATTATGAATAGATCAAAATAGATTAAACAGGTTAAAGATTTAAATCTGAATCAACCTATTTAATAAACAGGTTTAGATAGGTTAACCTGTTGCTGAGGGTCCAAACCGAGAACGATTGGCACAGCGGTGTGAACGGGGTTCCCTTTGAATTGCTTTGGTTGCGCTCCACCTTCCGCCGGGAAACCTGCAAGCAAGCCTCGCACCACCACCTCCTCCTTCCCCCCCAGCCCCATATATATCAGGCTGGGGGGTTTTTCTGGGGATTGGTCATCGTGTGGCACGATGGGGTTGCCACTGACGTGGCCGTTACAGGGCGTCGTGGGGCAGCGCCGGGTACGGCCATGGCAGGGCGTAGTGGAGCTCCGCTTTGTACGGTTGTTACAGGGAATCGTGGGGCAGCGCCGGATTCGGCCGTTGCAGGGAGTAGTGGAGGAGGGGGCCGCGGCGTGCCTCAGGAGAACAGTCTGTTGTTGTCAAGAGATTGCCGACCCGAGGTCGGATTGCTGGATCCAGGGGGCAGCCGACTCGGGGTCGGACTGCGGAGCCGAAGATATCCGACCCGAGGTCAGATTGCTGGATCAAGGGGCAGCCGACTCGGGGTCGGGCTGCGGAGCCGAAGATATCCGATCCGAGGTCGGATTGCTGGATCAAGGGGCAGCCGACTCGGGGTCGGACTGCGGAGCCGAAGATATCCGACCCGAGGTTGGATTGCTGGATCCAGGGGGCAGCCGACTCGGGGTCGGACTGCGGAGCCGAAGATATCCGACCCGAGGTCGGATTGCTGGATCAAGGGGCAGCCGTAGTCTTCCTGGGCGCGCGTGCCGGTCACGTGGGGCATGGTGGCTAAGTTCCCCCGTAACAGTAGCCCCCCACTTCCGAGCCTGGAACCAGGAGGGGAACGGGTGAAGGGAGTGATGCTTCGAGATTGCCGCCATCCCTCGGAAAGGCGCGCGCGCTCCGAGCTCCCCGCTCTTCTTTTTTTTTTATGGCGTATGGCGGTTGTCGCTGATCTGGCGGTCTGCGGATTTCGGCGGACATCCTTCCTTAATGGCGTCGATTCGCCTTTGGGGCGAGAACGATCCTTCGGTAGCCAGGCGTCCTCTGGCGTCACCGAGGCGTCACCCGCCTTTCTGCCTATTTAACCGGGGGCCCTCCCCCGTCTGCCTTTCTCTTCACAGGCATCCTCGAGTTTCTCCCTTGTGCTGTTGCCGTTGCCGTCGGACTGTTCGTTCGCTCCTCCTTTGACGCTCTCATTTTTCCTGTCTCCTAGCTCGCCCAGTACATGATCCGTCTGGAGGAGAGCCACGAGGAACAGGCGAGGCTCCTGGCGAAGGCCGAGAGCCGACTGAAAGCTGTAGAGGAGGGAGGCCAGGCTGCGGCGGGGAGAACGACCAGGGACCTCGAGACGAGGCTCCAGGTGGCCGAAGAGCGGGCACTCGGCTTCGCCGCCCTCGAGAGGCAACTGTTGGAGGCTCAGGAGCAACTCAAGGTTGCCTCGGGTCTCGAAAGCGAGATCAGGAAGGCGGAGGAGCGAGCCGAAAAGCAGTCCCGGAAGGCTGCCGACTTCCGGGAGAGGTGGGAGAAGGCCCAGCAGTCGGCCGACAACGCCCGCAACCGAACCCGATCTCTTGAAGCCAAGATGGCCGAATTGGAGTCGGCCTTGGAGGGGACTCGTGCGAGCAACCAGGAACTTCATTCGCGCCTGGAGGAGGCTGAGGCTGCTCGCGTCGCTGCCGAGGCGAAGCATGTGGAGGCTCGGGCCGATCTGCTGAGGGTCTCCTCCGAGGCGGATGAGCGGATTGTGGCGAAGGTCATGGAAGCGAAAGCTCAGATTATGGAGCGAGCGGAGGCGGCGCTGGCCGGGAAGAGCGCAGAAATCGGGCGTCAGGCGGTACAGGCCTATCGTCAGTCCGCCGAGTTCATCCGTGACATGTCGGATGCGGGGTCCGACTCCTTTGCCTTAGGCTTCGATGAAGGTCTGGCAAGGGTGTCCACTAAATACCCCGGAATTGACCTGAGTGGGGTCTCCCTCCTCGATTCCCCTCCGATGCCATTGCCTGCCGGTTCTCCAACCGTCTCCCTACCCTTCGCGGACGTGCTCGCCGTTCCCGATCCGGGGGTTCCTCCAAGCTGACCCTCTGTACTTTTTCTTTGTTCTTTTCTTTGTATGTTGGCGTTTTGCCATGTTGTATGGGTCTCGGCCCTGATGCAACGAAAGTTAATGCAAACAAAGTGTTTCCTCATTTCACTTTCGTCCTTCCTCTTTTTAACTCTTGGTAGCGTCTCGCCGACTCCTGACTCTTGAAGTTCCTCCGGCACTAGGCCAGGCATCCGAGGGTTAGGCCTCAGGAAATCCTTCCGGCGCTAGGCCAGGCATCCGAGGGTTAGGCCTCAGAAACTTCTTCCGGCGCTAGGCCAGGCATCCGAGGGTTAGGCCTCAGGAAATTCTTCCGGCGCTAGGCCAGGCATCCGAGGGTTAGGCCTCAGGAAATTCTTCCGGCGCTAGGCCAGGCATCCGAGGGTTAGGCCTCAGGAAATTCTTCCGGCGCTAGGCCAGGCATCCGAGGGTTAGGCCTCAGAAAATTCTTCCGGCGCTAGGCCAGGCATCCGAGGGTTAGGCCTCAGGAAATTCTTCCGGCGCTAGGCCAGGCATCCGAGGGTTAGGCCTCAGGAAATCCTTCCGGTGCTAGGCCAGGCATCCGAGGGTTAAGCCTCAGGAAATTCCGCTCATTGGTCGGCCAAGGCTGGCGCAAGCCGAGGCGACCGGTCGGGGCTTCAGGCTAGTCTGCTCCCGGGATGATCATCGGATTAGCCTGGCATCCGAAGGCCGAGCCTCGGGGAATTCCGCTCGTTGGTCGGCCAAGGCTGGCGCAAGCCGAGGCGACCGGTCGGGGCTTCAGGCTAGTCTGCTCCCGGGATGATCATCGGGTTAGCCTGGCATCCGAAGGCCGAGCTTCGGGGAATTCCGCTCGTTGGTCGGCCAAGGCTGGCGCAAGCCGAGGCGACCGGTCGGGGCTTCAGGCTAGTCTGCTCCCGGGATGATCATCGGGTTAGCCTGGCATCCGAAGGCCGAGCCTCGGGGAATTCCGCTCGTTGGTCGGCCAAGGCTGGCGCAAGCCGAGGCGACCGGTCGGGGCTTCAGGCTAGTCTGCTCCCGGGATGATCATCGGGTTAGCCTGGCATCCGAAGGCCGAGCTTCGGGGAATTCCGCTCGTTGGTCGGCCAAGGCTGGCGCAAGCCGAGGCGACCGGTCGGGGCTTCAGGCTAGTCTGCTCCCGGGATGATCATCGGGTTAGCCTGGCATCCGAAGGCCGAGCTTCGAGGAATTCCGCTCGTTGGTCGGCCAAGGCTGGCGCAAGCCGAGGCGACCGGTCGGGGCTTCAGGCTAGTCTGCTCCCGGGATGATCATCGGGTTAGCCTGGCATCCGAGGGCCGAGCCTCGGGGAATTCCGCTCGTTGGTCGGCCAAGGCTGGCGCAAGCCGAGGCGACCGGTTGGGGCTTCAGGCTAGTCTGCTCCCGGGATGATCATCGGGTTAGCCTGGCATCCGAGGGCCGAGCCTCGGGGAATTCCGCTCGTTGGTCGGCCAAGGCTGGCGCAAGCCGAGGCGACCGGTCGGGGCTTCAGGCTAGTCTGCTCCCGGGATGATCATCGGGTTAGCCTGGCATCCGAAGGCCGAGCTTCGGAGAATTCCGCTCGTTGGTCGGCCAAGGCTGGCGCAAGCCGAGGCGACCGGTCGGGGCTTCAGGCTAGTCTGCTCCCGGGATGATCATCGGGTTAGCCTGGCATCCGAAGGCCGAGCTTCGGGGAATTCCGCTCGTTGGTCGGCCAAGGCTGGCGCAAGCCGAGGCGACCGGTCGGGGCTTCAGGCTAGTCTGCTCCCGGGATGATCATCGGGTTAGCCTGGCATCCGAGGGCCGAGCCTCGGGGAATTCTGCTCGTTGGTCGCGCGCCTATCACTTGCCGCTCGACGGGGTTTCTCCGTGGCCAGCTGCGATCGTATTTCTCCTCCTCTCGATGCGTCGCCTGGGGAACACCAGAAGGCTATTAAATGCTAATTGAGGCGTTACCTGGGAAATCGGATCGGCCAGTTGCTGCTTGCGAGGAGTGCCAGTTAAGCGGCCGCGATACGCGCGTTCTTCGAGGCGGATGCGGCCTGGGCGCGTGCGGAGATACGTGTGCCGTGGGATACACGCCGCCCGGAGTGTCTTGCATGAAGAATGCAATTAAGGAGAGCGACGCTTAGGAGGTCGTGGGAGGATACGCCTCGAGAGCCGGAACGGCTCCGGATTCGATGCGCCCGCATTTATTGGAGCCACCCGCATCGGAACGACCGGGGGGCCACAGTTTGGCAATAAATATAAGTGCCGGTGCGGTGGAGCCTGCCAAGCCGGAGCTGTTCAGGTTGCCATGGATCGTGGACCTCCTCTCCGGTGCGTGGCTGGGAAGCCCCTGCCGGAAGAACGGGAGGTGTGCCCCTCGCGACTTCCGCCAACTAGCCGTTTCATCTGGGATCAACGGGGGGATTCTCCCCGGTGGAACTCCGCTCTAGGCGTTTCATCCGGGATCACATCCCCCCTCTTTTCCGTCCCACCTCCCGATTGAGCTCTGCGCCAGACGCTTCATCCGGGATCGCGCCTCCTCGCGCTCTTCTCCCTTGTATTCCTTCCCTCCCCTTCTCTTGGGGAGGGCCGGAATATCCTTTGGAGGTGGCGTTCCTCTAGGAGCAGTGTGAACTCCTTCTTCGTCCACTTCTTCTTCGTCCGCGCCGGCTCTTCGTCTTTTGCGTGAGGCGTCGATGGCGCCTCCGGGGAGAAGCACCCACGCCCGGTGGGATCGCAGCTGCTTCGGGTGGAGGGTTCGGGATCCCGGATCTTCAACTCTACGGAGTCCCCACCTCTTCCTTACTTTCTTTACTCCCCAATCCCCCTCTGGGAATTCTTTGTAATCACACGAACACGCCATTGTGACCAGGAATTATTGAAATGAAAAGGACTATACATTTTTTGAACTGTCTTTCTGGCTTTGTCTTTCTACTGGTAATACACCCGTAGGTTAGCGGAATTCTAGCTCCTTGGAATTTCTCGACCATCTAGGGCCTCCAACTGGTAGGAGCCAGGTCGGTTTACCCAGCGAACCCTATACGGGCCTTCCCAATTTGGCGCCAGCTTCCCACCTTCCGCGGGTTGAGATGCTTTGGCTCGCCTTAGCACCAGATCTCCGATTCTGAAAAATTTTGGTCGGACCTTGGAGTTATAATATCGGGCCACCCTCCGCTGATACATCGCCATCCGAACCTGCGCCATTTCCCTCGCTTCTTCCAAGAGGTCCAAGTTTCCTCGGAGTTGCTCCGAATTGGCCTCAGGTCGGTGCGTAGCCACCCGGGGCGAGGGGAGTCCGAGCTCCACGGGGACAACCGCTTCCGTGCCATAGGTTAGGCTGAAAGGCGTCTCCCCGGTAGGGGTCCGATGCGTGGTCCGATACGCCCAAAGGACGTTCTCGAGTTCTTCGACCCAAGCTTGCCCCGTCCGACCGATTCGCGCCTTAATTCCTTGGAGGATTGTCCGGTTTGTCACCTCGGCCTCACCGTTGGTTTGGGGATGCGACACAGATGTGAACCGATGCTCGATCCCGAATTCCTCGCAGAAGTCACGGAAATGCTTGTTGTCGAACTGTCGACCATTATCCGAGATGAGGACCCGGGGTACCCCAAATCGGACAATGATGTTTTTCTTCACGAACTTCCGGACTTGCGCCTCCGTGAAGTGGCCAGCGGCTCTGCCTCCACCCACTTGGTGAAGTAGTCGATTGCAACAATCAAGAATTTCCGCTGGGCGGAAGCGACGGGGAATGGTCCGAGGATATCCATTCCCCACTGTGCGAAGGGCCAGGGTGCGGTGATTGGTGCCAAGGGGACAGAAGGGGCTCTCTGGACGTTGGCGTGGCGCTGGCAGGCGTCGCATTTCCGTACGTGATCCTTTGAGTCCTCCAACAAGGTAGGCCAATAATAGCCTTGCCTCATGATCTTGTGCGCCAAGGACCTAGCCCCCGAGTGCGATCCGCAGACGCCCTCATGGACTTCGCCGAGGACGTAGGTCGCCTCCGAGGGGCGGAGGCACCTTAAGAGGGGGGCGGTAAACGAGGTCCGATACAGCCTCCCTTCATAGAGTACGTAGTGGGCGGACTTCCTGACAAGTCGCCGAGCTTGATCTTCGTCTTCAGGGAGGATCCCTTCGGCGAGGTAGGCGACGAGCGGGTCCATCCAAGACGGCTCCGGATCAATCGCCATCACCGCTCCAGCCTCGCCGATGCTCGGGGCATCCAGGGTCTCCAGGTAGACTGCCCTCGACAAGTTGTGCGCCTCTGCACCCACCAAGCGGGACAACCTGTCGGCCCTGGCATTTTCGCTTCTGGAGACCTGCTGGATGTCGACACTGCCGAGGTCGGGAATGAGTGCTTGCACCTTCCGGACGTAGTTCTGCATGGTCGGGCTCCGGGCCTCGAACTCTCCACGGACCTGCCCGACCACCAGCTGGGAGTCGGTGAAGACCTTCAAACGCCGGATGCCGAGCTCCCCAGTGAGTTTGAGTCCTGCGACTAGGGCCTCGTATTCCGCCTCGTTGTTGGTAACTGGAAATCCAAACCTCAAGGCATACTCGGCTATCACTCCATCAGGACTGGTAAGGACCAGCCCGGCCCCTCCACCCTCGGGGTTCGACGACCCATCGATGTGAAGCGTCCAGGTCGGGAGGTCGAGGCTGGGCGTTTCCGGCGGTCTAGGTTCCGCCTCCTGCACCGTGCACTCAGCGAGGAAGTCCGCGAGCACCTGGGCCTTGATGGCGGGTCGAGGCTGGTAGCGGATGTCGAATTCTCCGAGTTCTACTGCCCACTTCACCAGCCGTCCCGCATTCTCGAGGTTGCTGAGGATCTGTCGTAACGGTTGATCAGTTAAGAGGGTGACAGAATGGGCCTGGAAATAGGGGCGGAGCCTCCTGGTCGCGGTCAGCAGCGCGAAGGCGATCTTTTCAGCCTTCGTATACCGCGTCTCGGCGTTCCGTAGGACCCGGCTGATGTAGTACACAGGCTTCTGGAGCTTTGCCTCTTCCCGAACCAGCACCGCACTGACCGCGGTTGGGGAGACCGCCAGATAGAGGTAGAGCATCTCCCCTTCTTGCGGCTTGGACAGTAGGGGAGGAGACGCCAGGTATTCCTTGAGCTGGTCGAATGCTGCTCGACATTCGGCAGTCCAGAGGAAGTCTTTTGGGCGTTTTAACACCTTGAAGAATGGTTGGCAGCGTTCGGCCGATTTTGCCACAAATCGTCCGAGCGCGGCGACCCTTCCAGCGAGCTCCTGAACTTCCTTTACTTTGGTCGGAGGGGACATACCTTGGATGGCCTTGATTTTGTCCGGGTTGGCTTCGATACCCCGCTGGTTGACAATGAAACCAAGGAACCTCCCGGCCGAAGCGCCAAAGGCGCACTTCGCTGGGTTCAGCTTCATGCGAAACTTCCGTAAGGTGGTGAAAGTCTCCTCCAGATCCACGATGTGCTGGTCTGCCTGGCGGCTCTTCACCAGCATATCGTCCACGTACACCTCCATGTTCCGGCCGATTTGCTCTTTGAAGATTTTGTTGACGAGGCGCTGGTAAGTGGCGCCAGCGTTCTTCAGACCGAAGGGCATTACCTTGTAGCAGTACAGCCCCCGGTCCGTTATAAAGGCAGTTTTCTCCTCGTCCTGTGGGGCCATCATTATCTGGTTGTAACCGGAGAAGGCATCCATGAAAGACAGCAGCTGATATCCGAAAGTCGCGTCGACCAGTTGGTCTATCCGCGGAAGCGGGAAGCTATCCTTAGGGCACGCCTTGTTCAGGTCGGTATAGTCGACGCACATCCTCCACTTCCCGCTCGCCTTCCGGACAAGTATAACATTTGCCAGCCACTCGGGGTAACTCACCTCCCTTATGAATCCTGCCTCCAAGAGTTTGTCTACCTCCTGGTCGACCACCCGGATCCGATCCGGGGCACAGTGTCTCTTCTTCTGCTTCACTGGCCGGTGGGCCGGGTCGACGTTGAGGGCGTGAGAAATGACCTCCGGGTCAATCCCAGGTACATCGGCCGCCGACCAGGCAAATACATCGGCATTGGCTCGGAGGAATTCCACCAACCGGGCCCGAGCTCCCGGGTCGAGATTGGCGCCGACCCGGACCACCCGGTCCCGGCGGCCTTCCTCGAGGGGAACTTCGACCACACCCTCGGCCGGCTCCCCCTGCCGCAAGGCCACCTCGTCTCTGGCATCAAGGGACTCGA
This sequence comes from Phoenix dactylifera, assembly GCF_009389715.1. Taxonomy (NCBI): domain Eukaryota; kingdom Viridiplantae; phylum Streptophyta; class Magnoliopsida; order Arecales; family Arecaceae; genus Phoenix; species Phoenix dactylifera. The sequence goes on along the minus strand of NW_024067837.1, from coordinate 17,105 downwards.
CGCTTAGGACTTCTGCGGGCTTCTTCCCTTTGAGGGTCGCTAGGAAACATTGCCGTGCGGTCGGTCGGTCGCCTCGGACCTCCCCGATCCCGACCGCCGTGGGGAACCGCATGAGCAAGTGGTACGTAGAGACCACCGCGCGAAGGGCGTTCAGTCCGGGTCGTCCGAGGATAGCGTTGTAGGCCGAGGGAACACGGACGACCAAGAACCCGAGTCGCACCGTGGCTTCTGCGGGTGCGACGCCCGCAGTCACAGGCAGCTCAACGACACCTTCCGCCGGGACAGCGTCACCGGTGAATCCTATGAGGGGGGTGGATATTTTGTGCAACAATTGTCTGGACAAGCCCATCTTTTGGAAGGCCTCGTAAAACAAGATATCAGCTGAGCTTCCACTATCCACAAGAACACGCCTTACATCATAGTTTGCCATAGTGAGGGAGATCACCATGGCGTCATCGTGGGGGGTCTGAACCCCCTTTACATCCTCATCACAAAAGGTGATTACATTGCCGACCCTCTGCCTCTTTGCGACGGCCGCCCCTAACGCTTCCGTCGAGCCCCCTGCTTTCCTCACGGGCCAGGGGCAGCCCCCAGTGATAGTGTGGATTACGCCCGCAACGGGTCGATTCTACTCCCGAGGCTCCGGAGGGGCCGGGTCGGCCGGACGCGGGTCTGCGGGGGGACGTCGGTCGCTCACATATCGACCGAGATGCCCCCGGCGGATGAGAGCCTCGATCTCGTCCCGAAGCTGGAAGCAGTCCTCCGTGTCGTGGCCGTGGTCTCGGTGGTACTCACAGTACGCCCGGGAGGGCCTCTTCCCAGGGATCCTCCGCATCTGTCTCGGGGCCGGGAGGTCCTCCCGCCCCTTGATCTCCATAAGGATCTGGGCCCGGGGAGTCAGGAGAGGGGTGTACCGGTGAAAACGTCGGGGCGGAGAACGAGGGCGTGGGGTGCCGTGGTTCTTCGCCGGCGACGGGCTTCTGCGCCGACGCTGAGGCATCGGGCTCCTCCTCTGGCGTGCCTCTTTCCGCCTTTTCTTCCCAAGCTTTTGAGGGATCTCGGCGGCCTCCTTGCTCCGGTGGGCGGCCGCCTCCTCGGCGTCCGCATACTGGTTCGCCCGGGACAACAGCTCTGGGAAGCTCCGCGGCAGGCGTTTGTCCAGGGAGAAGGTGAGTCTACCCTTTCGGAAGCCACGCTTCAGGGCTAAAAGAGCTACCTCCTGACTCAGGTTCCGGACCTCCAGCGTAGCCCTGTTGAAGCGGGTAAGATAATCCCGCAGGCTTTCTCCCTCGTTTTGCCGGACATCAAAGAGGGAGTCGGAGACTAGTCGCCGCCGGCTACTGACGGCGAAATGAGTGATGAAGAGGCGAGTGAACTGGTCGAAGGACCGGATTGAGTCAGCCTCCATCCCGGCGAACCATGCCCTCGCCGGGCCACGGAGGGTTGCCGGAAAAGCCTTGCAGAGAAGGGGATCTGATGCTCCGTGGAGGAGCATAAGGGTCCTGAAACTCTCGACGTGATCCCGCGGATCCGCCGCCCCGTCATAGGGCTCGATCGCCGGCATTTTGAACTCCGGCGGATTCGGGGTCCGCAGGATCCTCGAGGCGAGAGCCGGCTGGGAGGAGATCTCTAAGTCGGCGAAGGGATCTTTGGAATGGCCCTTCAGGACCTGGAGTTGTCGGTGGAGATCGTCCACCCGCCGGTCCAGGGAGCGCGACCGGTGGGTGGGAGACAAGGAGCGGCGAGAGGGGGACCGACTGGAGCGCGGGTTCCTCGAGGACTGGGGGGTCTGGGAACGCGCCCGGGCCCGCCTCTCGTACCCCGCGCAGCTCCGGTGGGAAGGTCCCGGCAGAATGGAGCGTGCTCGAGAATCCTCCTCGCGCCGGCGCTCCTCCCCATGGGAGAGGAAGGAGCGCGGGTTGAGGAGGACAGGCGAACGCTCAGGCAGCGGCGGCTCCTGAGCCCGCTGCGGCGCCCGGGACATCGCACCCTGCAGATTCTGCACCGCTTCCGCGAGGGTGCGAACCTGCTGGGTTAGCTGGTCGAACTGGGCGGCTTCGACCATCTGAATGGGCGGTGGGGCGGTGGAGTGTTGCTGAGAGCGTGTTGGAGATGCAGCGGCCTCCCGGCCAGTGGCGCGAGAGGCCCCGCGACCGGAAGCATTGGAAGCTCCACGACCACCTCGCCGTGCCATTACGATCGCTCTGAGATCCGGGCTCTTCCTCTAGCGCCAACTGTTGCTGAGGGTCCAAACCGAGAACGATTGGCACAGCGGTGTGAACGGGGTTCCCTTTGAATTGCTTTGGTTGCGCTCCACCTTCCGCCGGGAAACCTGCAAGCAAGCCTCGCACCACCACCTCCTCCTTCCCACCCAGCCCCATATATATCAGGCTGGGGGGTTTTTCTGGGGATTGGTCATCGTGTGGCACGATGGGGTTGCCACTGACGTGGCCGTTACAGGGCGTCGTGGGGCAGCGCCGGGTACGGCCATGGCAGGGCGTAGTGGAGCTCTGCTTTGTACGGTTGTTACAGGGGATCGTGGGGCAGCGCCGGATTCGGCCGTTGCAGGGAGTAGTGGAGCAGGGGGCCGCGGCGTGCCTCAGGAGAACAGTCTGTTGTTGTCAAGAGATTGCCGACCCGAGGTCGGATTGCTGGATCCAGGAGGCAGCCGACTCGGGGTCGGACTGCGGAGCCGAAGATATCCGACCCGAGGTCGGATTGCTGGATCAAGGGGCAGCCGATTCGGGGTCGGGCTGCGGAGCCGAAGATATCCGACCCGAGGTCGGATTGCTGGATCAAGGGGCAGCCGACTCGGGGTCGGACTGCGGAGCCGAAGATATCCGACCCGAGGTCGGATTGCTGGATCCAGGGGGCAGCCGACTCGGGGTCGGACTGCGGAGCCGAAGATATCCGACCCGAGGTCGGATTGCTGGATCCAGGGGGCAGCCGACTCGGGGTCGGACTGCGGAGCCGAAGATATCCGACCCGAGGTCGGATTGCTGGATCAAGGGGCAGCCGTAGTCTTCCTGTGCGCGCGTGCCGGTCACGTGGGGCATGGTGGCTAAGTTCCCCCGTAACATAACCCATTTACGATTTAAATCCATTTATGTCAAACCTAAATCTGCTTAAAGTAAATTGTTTGTGGGCATATAGATGGGTTAGGTCATAAATTGTCACTCCTAGTTTTACTTAAAAATTCAAATATTATGTCTATCCCGTTGCTACTTGCATGTTGATGTATAAGTCCTTATCTTGTGTATATATTAGAAAAATTTACTAAGCCAGTTACCGAGCCGGATTGACACCGCAAGCCTGACTCAAATCCCACTCAATTTTTCTTCAGGTCATGATTTTAGACTCGAACGCAACACACTAGTTAATTGTTAGATCCATGAGAAATTTTTGAGATCCATGGGATCATTGGGACTAATTGAAACCCAACACAGTGCATTCAGATCCAAACAAGATAGAATCTAGATTCAGAATCAATAGAAGATAAAAATACAACATATTATTAATTATACATGCAGAAAGAAAATTAACAATTGCATGCATAACTACTAAAATAATATTAATGTGAGTTCTGATGCTAATATCCTTGACCAAAATATGACTAACCTTCACCTACAGACAAAGAGAGTAGATACCTAATCTACAAACTTAAATAGGATAGCCGAGTAAATGATGGAAAGCTTAGGTAACTTAACGTCATGAATTATTTGAAGGGAGTTGGATCAAGCTGGGCAATTTTTCTAACATTAGACCAATTTTAGACCTAGTTAATATATGGGTAGGGTCAGGTCAAGTAGAAAAAAATGTGATCCAAATCCAAATGTTTTTTTTCAAATGAGTCATCTCCCTGACATGATCCATGTGTACAAAAAAATAGGTTGGGTTGGGCTAGACCATGACCAATCAGAGCTAGGTAGGGTCATGAGTTTTATATATGGATTTATCTATGTATATATGTATGTGTATGTGTGCATATATTTTAAGAACTAGAGAGGTGGGAAGCTTGACCAAATTTGAGGTGAGAAGGGCATTCAAATCTAGGTCCTGGATACCAAGCCCCCATGACTTTACAAACTCGAGTCAGCTCACAAGTTGACTAGTCCTACTTGGAGCCCCACAATTTTTACCAACATTATAAGTATTATCTGAGCATAAGGTTTTTACATAACCCCTTATCAAATGTAAATATTATATATAAATTTATATCTGGTAACACTACAAAAAACTAACATAAATAAACTTTCACAAAAACCACTTTAGTTATAACATAAGTAATGTAACGTATTAGGTTACATAGGACATTACATATAAGTCTATATATTTATTTTTGATAAGAATATACAAATTTACAGTGTCTCAATTAAAACAATATAAGATAATAATTAGCTGAGAAAGTCACTCCAAGGCTGTGTGCATGCTTTAAATACAAATTTGGAATTGTTACGGGGGAACTTAGCCACCATGCCCCACGTGACCGGCACGCGCGCCCAGAAAGACTACGGCTGCCCCTTGATCCAGCAATCCGACCTCGGGTCGGATATCTTCGGCTCCGCAGTCCGACCCCGAGTCGGCTGCCCCTTGATCCAGCAATCCGACCTCGGGTCGGATATCTTCGGCTCCGCAGTCCGACCCCGAGTCGGTTGCCCCTTGATCCAGCAATCCGACCCCGAGTCGGTTGCCCCTTGATCCAGCAATCCGACCTCGGGTCGGCAATCTCTTGACAACAACAGACTGTTCTCCTGAGGCACGCCGCGGCCCCCTGCTCCACTACTCCCTGCAACGGCCGAATCCGGCGCTGCCCCACGATCCCCTGTAACAACCGTACGAAGCGGAGCTCCACTACGCCCTGCCATGGCCGTACCCGGCGCTGCCCCACGACGCCCTGTAACGGCCATGTCAGTGGCAACCCCATCGTGCCACACGATGACCAATCCCCAGAAAAACCCCCCAGCCTGATATATATGGGGCTGGGGGGGAAGGGGGAGGGTGAGCAAGATTCTCCATAGCATCATCTTACCTGCTACCTCTCCTTCTCCTTCGATTCCCTCTAACTTGATCGTCGGAGGGCCCCCACTACCCCAGTGATGGTGCGAGGCTTGCTTGCAGGTTTTCCGGCGGAAGGTGGAGCGCAACCAAAGCAATTCAAAGGGAACCCCGTTCACACCGCTGTGCCAATCGTTCTCGGTTTGGACCCCCAGCAACAGTTGGCGCTAGAAGGAGGGCCCGGATCTCAGAGCGATCGTAATGGCACGGCGAGGTGGTCGTGGAGCTTCCAATGCTTCCGGTCGCGGGGCCTCTCGCGCCACTGGCCGGGAGGCCGCTGCATCTCCAACACGCTCTCAGCAACACTCCACCGCCCCACCGCCCATTCAGATGGTCGAAGCCGCCCAGTTCGACCAGCTAACCCAGCAGGTTCGCACCCTCGCGGAGGCGGTGCAGAATCTGCAGGGTGCGATGTCCCGGGCGCCGCAGCGGGCTCAGGAGCCACTGCTGCCTGAGCGTTCGCCTGTCCTCCTCAACCCGCGCTCCTTCCTCTCCCATGGGGAGGAGCGCCGGCGCGAGGAGGATTCTCGAGCACGCTCCATTCTGCCGGGACCTTCCCACCGGAGCTGCGCGGGGTACGAGAGGCGGGCCCGGGCGCGTTCCCAGACCCCCCAGTCCTCGAGGAACCCGCGCTCCAGTCGGTCCCCCTCTCGCCGCTCCTTGTCTCCCACCCACCGGTCGCGCTCCCTGGACCGGCGGGTGGACGATCTCCACCGACAACTCCAGGTCCTGAAGGGCCATTCCAAAGATTCCTTCGCCGACTTAGAGATCTCCTCCCAGCCGGCGCTCGCCTCGAGGATCCTGCGGACCCCGAATCCGCCGGGGTTCAAAATGCCGGCGATCGAGCCCTATGACGGGGCGGCGGATCCACGGGATCACGTCGAGAGTTTCAGGACCCTTATGCTCCTCCACGGAGCATCAGATCCCCTTCTCTGCAAGGCTTTCCCGGCAACCCTCCGTGGCCCGGCGAGGGCATGGTTCGCCGGGCTGGAGGCTGACTCAATCCGGTCCTTCGACCAGTTCACTCGCCTCTTCATCACTCATTTCGCCGTCAGTAGCCGGCGGCGACTGGTCTCCGACTCCCTCTTTGATGTCCGGCAAAACGAGGGAGAAAGCCTGCGGGATTATCTTACCCGCTTCAACAGGGCTACGCTGGAGGTCCGGAACCTGAGTCAGGAGGTAGCTCTTTCAGCCCTGAAGCGTGGCTTCCGGAAGGGCAGACTCACCTTCTCCCTGGACAAACGCCTGCCGCGGAGCTTCCCAGAGCTGTTGTCCCGGGCGAACCAGTATGCGGACGCCGAGGAGGCGGCCGCCCACCGGAGCAAGGAGGCCGCCGAGATCCCTCAAAAGCTTGGGAAGAAAAGGCGGAAAGAGGCACGCCAGAGGAGGAGCCCGACGCCTCAGCGTCGGCGCAGAAGCCCGTCGCCGGCGAAGAACCACGGCGCCCCACGCCCTCGTTCTCCGCCCCGACGTTTTCACCGGTACACCCCTCTCCTAACCCCCCGGGCCCAGATCCTTATGGAGATCAAGGGGCGGGAGGACCTCCCGGCCCCGAGACAGATGCGGAGGATCCCTGGGAAGAGGCCCTCCCGGGCGTACTGTGAGTACCACCGAGACCACGGCCACGACACGGAGGACTGCTTCCAGCTTCAGGACGAGATCGAGGCTCTCATCCGCCGGGGGCGTCTCGGTCGATATGTGAGCGACCGACGTCCCCCCGCAGACCCGCGTCCGGCCGACCCGGCCCCTCCGGAGCCTCGGGAGCAGAATCGACCCGTTGCGGGCGTGATCCACACTATCACTGGGGGCTGCCCCCGGCCCGTGAGGAACTCAGGGGGCTCGACGGAAGCGTCAGGGGCGGCCGTCGCAAAGAGGCAGAGGGTCGGCAATGTAATCACCTTTTGTGATGAGGATGTAAAGGGGGTTCAGACCCCCCACGATGACGCCATGGTGATCTCCCTCACTATGGCAAACTATGATGTAAGGCGTGTTCTTGTGGATAGTGGAAGCTCAGCTGATATCTTGTTTTACGAGGCCTTCCAAAAGATGGGCTTGTCCAGACAATTGTTGCACAAAATATCCACCCCCCTCATAGGATTCACCGGTGACGCTGTCCCGGCGGAAGGTGTCGTTGAGCTGCCTGTGACTGCGGGCGTCGCACCCGCAGAAGCCACGGTGCGACTCGGGTTCTTGGTCGTCCGTGTTCCCTCGGCCTACAACGCTATCCTCGGACGACCCGGACTGAACGCCCTTCGCGCGGTGGTCTCTACGTACCACTTGCTCATGCGGTTCCCCACGGCGGTCGGGATCGGGGAGGTCCGAGGCGACCGACCGACCGCACGGCAATGTTTCCTAGCGACCCTCAAAGGGAAGAAGCCCGCAGAAGCCCTAAGCGTTGAGTCCCTTGGTGCCAGAGACGAGGTGGCCTTGCGGCAGGGGGAGCCGGCCGAGGGTGTGGTCGAAGTTCCCCTCGAGGAAGGCCGCCGGGACCGGGTGGTCCGGGTCGGCGCCAATCTCGACCCGGGAGCTCGGGCCCGGTTGGTGGAATTCCTCCGAGCCAATGCCGATGTATTTGCCTGGTCGGCGGCCGATGTACCTGGGATCAACCCGGAGGTCATTTCTCACGCCCTCAACGTCGACCCGACCCACCGGCCAGTGAAGCAGAAGAAGAGACACTGTGCCCCGGATCGGATCCGGGTGGTCGACCAGGAGGTAGACAAACTCTTGGAGGCAGGATTCATAAGGGAGGTGAGTTACCCCGAGTGGCTGGCAAATGTTGTACTTGTCCGGAAGGCGAGCGGGAAGTGGAGGATGTGCGTCGACTATACCGACCTGAACAAGGCGTGCCCTAAGGATAGCTTTCCGCTTCCGCGGATAGACCAACTGGTCGACGCGACTTCCGGATATCAGCTGCTGTCTTTCATGGACGCCTTCTCCGGTTACAACCAGATAATGATGGCCCCACAGGACGAGGAGAAAACTGCCTTTATAACGGACCGGGGGCTGTACTGCTACAAGGTAATGCCCTTCGGTCTGAAGAACGCTGGCGCCACTTACCAGCGCCTCGTCAACAAAATCTTCAAAGAGCAAATCGGCCGGAACATGGAGGTATACGTGGACGATATGCTGGTGAAGAGCCACCAGGCAGACCAGCACATCGTGGATCTGGAGGAGACTTTCACCACCTTACGGAAGTTTCGCATGAAGCTGAACCCAGCGAAGTGCGCCTTTGGCGCTTCGGCCGGGAGGTTCCTTGGTTTCATTGTCAACCAACGGGGTATCGAAGCCAACCCGGACAAAATCAAGGCCATCCAAGGTATGTCCCCTCCGACCAAAGTAAAAGAAGTTCAGGAGCTCGCTGGAAGGGTCGCCGCGCTCGGACGATTTGTGGCAAAATCGGCCGAACGCTGCCAACCATTCTTCAAGGTGTTAAAACGCCCAAAAGACTTCCTCTGGACGGCCGAATGTCAAGCAGCATTCGACCAGCTCAAGGAATACTTGGCGTCTCCTCCCCTACTGTCCAAGCCGCAAGAAGGGGAGATGCTCTACCTCTATCTGGCGGTCTCCCCAACCGCGGTCAGTGCGGTGCTGGTTCGGGAAGAAGCAAAGCTCCAGAAGCCTGTGTACTACATCAGCCGGGTCCTACGGGACGCCGAGACGCGGTATACGAAGGCCGAAAAGATCGCCTTCACGCTGCTGACCGCGACCAGGAGGCTCCGCCCCTATTTCCAGGCCCATTCTGTCACCCTCTTAACTGATCAACCGTTACGACAGATCCTCAGCAACCCCGAGAATGCGGGACGGCTGGTGAAGTGGGCAGTAGAACTCGGTGAGTTCGACATCCGCTACCAGCCTCGACCCGCCATCAAGGTCCAGGTGCTCGCGGACTTCCTCGCTGAGTGCACGGTGCAGGAGGCGGAACCTAGACCGCCGGAAACGCCCAGCCTCGACCTCCCGACCTGGACGCTTCACATCGATGGGTCGTCGAACTCCGAGGGTGGAGGGGCCGGGCTGGTCCTTACCAGTCCTGATGGAGTGATAGCCGAGTATGCCTTGAGGTTTGGATTTCCAGTTACCAACAACGAGTTGGAATACGAGGCCCTAGTCGCAGGACTCAAATTCACCGGGGAGCTCGGCATCCGGCGTTTGAAGGTCTTCACCGACTCCCAGCTGGTGGTCGGGCAGGTCCGTGGGGAGTTCGAGGCCCGGAGCCCGACCATGCAGAACTACGTCCGGAAAGTGCAAGCACTCATTTCCGACCTCGGCAGTGTCGACATCCAGCAAGTCCCCAGAAGTGAAAATGCCAGGGCCGACAGGTTGTCCCGCTTGGTGGGCGCAGAGGCGCACAACTTGTCGAGGGCAATCTACCTGGAGACCCTGGATGCCCCGAGCATCGGCGAGGCTGGAGTGGTGATGGCGATTGATCCGGAGCCGTCTTGGATGGACCCGCTCGTCGCCTACCTCGCCGAAGGGATCCTCCCTGAAGACGAAGATCAAGCTCGGCGACTCGTCAAGAAGTCCGCCCACTACGTACTCTATGAAGGGAGGCTGTATCGGACCTCGTTTACCGCCCCCCTCTTAAGGTGCCTCCGCCCCTCGGAGGCGGCCTACGTCCTCGACGAAGTCCATGAGGGCGTCTGCGGATCGCACTCGGGGGCTAGGTCCTTGGCGCACAAGATCATGAGGCAAGGCTATTATTGGCCTACTTTGTTGGAGGACTCAAAGGATCACGTACGGAAATGCGACGCCTGCCAGCGCCACGCCAACGTCCAGAGAGTCCCTTCTGTCCCCTTAGCACCAATCACCGCACCCTGGCCCTTCGCACAGTGGGGAATGGATATCCTCGGACCATTCCCCGTCGCTTCCGCCCAGCGGAAATTCTTGATTGTTGCAATCGACTACTTCACCAAGTGGGTGGAGGCAGAGCCGCTGGCCACTATCACGGAGGCGCAAGTCCGGAAGTTCGTGAAGAAAAACATCATTGTCCGATTTGGGGTACCCCGGGTCCTCATCTCGGATAATGGTCGACAGTTCGACAACAAGCATTTCCGTGACTTCTGCGAGGAATTCGGGATCGAGCATCGGTTCACATCTGTGTCGCATCCCCAAACCAACGGTGAGGCCGAGGTGACAAACCGGACAATCCTCCAAGGAATTAAGGCGCGAATCGGTCGGACGGGGCAAGCTTGGGTCGAAGAACTCGAGAACGTCCTTTGGGCGTATCGGACCACGCATCGGACCCCTACCGGGGAGACGCCTTTCAGCCTAACCTATGGCACGGAAGCGGTTGTCCCCGTGGAGCTCGGACTCCCCCCCGGGTGGCTACGCACCGACCCGAGGCGAATTCGGAGCAACTCCGAGGAAACTTGGACCTCTTGGAAGAAGCAAGGGAAATGGCGCAGGTTCGGATGGCGATGTATCAGCGGAGGGTGGCCCGATATTATAACTCCAAGGTCCGACCAAAACTTTTCAGAATCGGAGATCTGGTGCTAAGGCGAGCCAAAGCATCTCAACCCGCGGAAGGTGGGAAGCTGGCGCCAAATTGGGAAGGCCCGTATAGGGTTCGCTGGGTAAACCGACCCGGCTCCTACCAGTTGGAGGCCCTAGATGGTCGAGAAATTCCAAGGAGCTGAAATTCCGCTAACCTACGGGTGTATTACCAGTAGAAAGACAAAGCCAGAAAGACAGTTCAAAAAATGTATAGTCCTTTTCATTTCAATAATTTCTGGTCGCAATGGCGTGTTCGTGTGATTACAAAGAATTCCCAGAGGGGGATTGGGGAGTAAAGAAAGTAAGGAAGAGGTGGGGACTCCGTAGAGTTGAAGATCCGGGATCCCGAACCCTCCACCCGAAGCAGCTGCAATCCCACCGGGCGTGGGTGCTTCTCCCCGGAGGCGCCATCGACGCCTCACGCAAAAGACGAAGAGCCGGCGCGGACGAAGAAGAAGTGGACGAAGGAGGAGTTCACACTGCTCCTAGAGGAACGCCACCTCCAAAGGATATTCCGGCCCTCCCCAAGAGAAGGGGAGGGAAGGAATACAAGGGAGAAGAGCGCGAGGAGGCGCGATCCCGGATGAAGCGTCTGGCGCAGAGCTCAATCGGGAGGTGGGACGGAAAAGAGGGGGGATGTGATCCCGGATGAAACGCCTAGAGCGGAGTTCCACCGGGGAGAATCTCCCCGTTGATCCCAGATGAAACGGCTAGTTGGCGGAAGTCGCGAGGGGCGCACCTCCCGTTCTTCCGGTAGGGGCTTCCCAGCCACGCACCGGAGAGGAGGTCCACGATCCATGGCAACCTGAACAGCTCCGGCTTGGCAGGCTCCACCGCACCTGCACTTATATTTATAGCCAAACTGTGGCCCCCCGGTCGTTCCGATGCGGGTGGCTCCAATAAATGCGGGCGCATCGAATCCGGAGCCGTTCCGGCTCTCGAGGCGTATCCTCCCACGACCTCCTAAGCGTCGTTCTCCTTAATTGCATTCTTCATGCAGGACACTCCGGGCGGCATGTATCCCACGGCACACGTATCTCCGCACGCGCCCAGGCCGCATCCGCCTCGAAGAACGCGCGTATCGCGGCCGCTTAACTGGCACTCCTCGCAAGCAGGAACTGGCCGATCCGATTTCCCAGGTAACGCCTCAATTAGCATTTAATAGCCTTCTGGTGTTCCCCAGGCGACGCGTCGAGAGGAGGAGAAATACGATCGCAGCTGGCCACGGAGAAACCCCGTCGAGCGGCAAGTGATAGGCGCGCGACCAACGAGCGGAATTTCCCGAGGCTCAGTCCTCGGATGCCAGGCTAACCCGATGATCATCCCGGAAGCAGACTAGCCTGAAGCCCCGACCGGTCGCCTCGGCTTGCGCCAGCCTTGGCCGACCAACGAGCGGAATTCTCCGAGGCTCGGCCCTCGGATGCCAGGCTAACCCGATGATCATCCCGGGAGCAGACTAGCCTGAAGCCCCGACCGGTCGCCTCGGCTTGCGCCAGCCTTGGCCGACCAACGAGCGGAATTTCCCGAGGCTTGGCCCTCGGATGCCAGGCTAACCCGATGATCATCCCGGGAGCAGACTAGCCTGAAGCCCCGACCGGTCGCCTCGGCTTGCGCCAGCCTTGGCCGACCAACGAGCGGAATTCCCCGAGGCTCGGCCCTCGGATGCCAGGCTAACCCGATGATCATCCCGGGAGCAGACTAGCCTGAAGCCCCGACCGGTCGCCTCGGCTTGCGCCAGCCTTGGCCGACCAACGAGCGGAATTCCCCGAGGCTCGGCCCTCGGATGCCAGGCTAACCCAATGATCATCCCGGGAGCAGACTAGCCTGAAGCCCCGACCGGTCGCCTCGGCTTGCGCCAGCCTTGGCCGACCAACGAGCGGAATTCCCCGAGGCTCGCCCTCGGATGCCAGGCTAACCCGATGACCATCCCGGGAGCAGACTAGCCTGAAGCCCCGACCGGTCGCCTCGGCTTGCGCCAGCCTTGGCCGACCAACGAGCGGAATTCTCCGAGGCTCGGCCCTCGGATGCCAGGCTAACCCGATGATCATCCCGGGAGCAGACTAGCCTGAAGCCCCGACCGGTCACCTCGGCTTGCGCCAGCCTTGGCCGACCAACGAGCGGAATTCCCCGAGGCTCGGCCCTCGGATGCCAGGCTAACCCGATGATCATCCCAGGAGCAGACTAGCCTGAAGCCCCGACCGGTCACCTCGGCTTGCGCCAGCCTTGGCCGACCAACGAGCGGAATTCCCCGAGGCTCAGTCCTCGGATGCCAGGCTAACCCGATGATCATCCCGGGAGCAGACTAGCCTGAAGCCCCGACCGGTCGGCTCGGCTTGCGCCAGCCTTGGCCGACCAATGAGCGGAATTTCCTGAGGCCTAACCCTCGGATGCCTGGCCTAGCACCGGAAGAATTTCCTGAGGCCTAACCCTCGGATGCCTGGCCTAGCGCCGGAAGAATTTCCTGAGGCCTAACCCTCGGATGCCTGGCCTAGCGCCGGAAGAATTTCCTGAGGCCTAACCCTCGGATGCCTGGCCTAGTGCCGGAGGAACTTCAAGAGTCAGGAGTCGGCGAGACGCTACCAAGAGTTAAAAAGAGGAAGGACGAAAGTGAAATGAGGAAACACTTTGTTTGCATTAACTTTCGTTGCATCAGGGCCGAGACCCATACAACATGGCAAAACGCCAACATACAAAGAAAAGAACAAAGAAAAAGTACAGAGGGTCAGCTTGGAGGAACCCCTGGATCGGGAACGGCGAGCACGTCCGCGAAGGGTAGGGAGACGGTTGGAGAACCGGCAGGCAATGGCATCGGAGGGGAGTCGAGGAGGGAGACCCCACTCAGGTCAATTCCGGGGTATTTAGTGGACACCCTTGCCAGGCCTTCATCGAAGCCTAAGGCAAAGGAGTCGGACCCCGCATCCGACATGTCACGGATGAACTCGGCGGACTGACGATAGGCCTGTACCGCCTGACGCCCGATTTCTGCGCTCTTCTCGGCCAGCGCCGCCTCCGCTCGCTCCGTAATCTGAGCTTTCGCTTCCATGACCTTCGCCACAATCCGCTCGTCCGCCTCGGAGGAGACCCTCAGCAGATCGGCCCGAGCCTCCATGTGCTTCGCCTCGGCAGCGATGCGAGCAGCCTCAGCCTCCTCCAGGCGCGAATGAAGCTCCTGGTTGCTCGCACGAGTCCCCTCCAAGGCCGACTCCAATTCGGCCATCTTGGCTTCAAGAGATCGGGTTCGGTTGCGGGCGTTGTCGGCCGACTGCTGGGCCTTCTCCCACCTCTCCCGGAAGTCAGCAGCCTTCCGGGACTGCTTTTCGGCTCGCTCCTCCGCCTTCCTGATCTCGCTTTCGAGACCCGAGGCAACCTTGAGTTGCTCCTGAGCCTCCAACAGTTGCCTCTCGAGGGCGGCGAAGCCGAGTGCCCGCTCTTCGGCCACCTGGAGCCTCGTCTCGAGGTCCCTGGTCGTTCTCCCCGCCGCAGCCTGGCCTCCCTCCTCTACAGCTTTCAGTCAGCTCTCGGCCTTCGCCAGGAGCCTCGCCTGTTCCTCGTGGCTCTCCTCCAGACGGATCATGTACTGGGCGAGCTAAGAGACAGGAAAAATGAGAGCGTCAGACGGGGATCAATAGAGCCTATAAATGACGAAAGCGACCAAAAGAACACTCACCGACATGAGGCAGACGCAGCTGGCAGCTCCGACTTCAGGGATCCTCATCTGCCGGACCTGCCTACGGTCACCCTCCAGCAGCACCGTCTCGATGAGGTTTCGGGCGCCGGCGAAAGTGAAGGCCGACCCCGACTTCGCCCCGGAGCCGGACGGTGGTTCTGCGGCCTTACCCTTACCCATTGCTTGAGGGAGAGTCATGCCGACCGTGCTCGGGGCGGGGCCGCGGCAGAAATCGACAGGGTCTCGCTCGGCCGAGGCCTCGGCGCGCCCCTCCTCGTATCATCCGAGGCCGACCGAGTCGAAGGCCGGGCTGGGGACCGACCGCGTCCGACCCGGCCGTCTCGGGCGCGCCCGGATGACACCTCCGGAAAAGCGGTAGTCTCATCACCGGAGGGCTGATACGGCGTCAACTGTCGGTCCGAGCCCGCGGCGTCCCCCTGATCGGTGGGCCCGGACCCGTCTGTCGGCGTCGGAGTCGCCTGCTGGCGGGGCTTCTTCGCCGGTGGGACCCCGCTCGGAGGAGTCCGTTTCTTCCTCCGGACCGCTTCCAGTAGGGACGCCCTACTAACAGCCATTGCCCTGTCCGACTGCATGACGTCGTCGATTTCTGCAAAAAGAACGAGATGGTTAGAAACTGAGAAACTGATGGAAAGAAGAAACGAAAGAGGAGAAAAGAGCTAAAAAAGAAGAAGTGATGGCGGGCTCACGGTCGGCGGGGACCGAGCTCAGACCGACGTCACCAAGGCATCCTCGGAAATAAGGCGAGCCACCGGGGGGAGCCGGCCCTCGGCAACCAACCCCCTCAAAACGGCGACGCCATCGGACTCCTCCCTTGACAACCTCGATAGGCCGATCGGGGACTTCATCGGCGTCTCCCAGGTTGTCCCGATTCCCCAAGAGGGATCTACGTCGATGAAAAAGAAACGCTCCTTCCAGCCATGAATGGAGGAAGGAGCCTCCTTGACGAGGCCGCACCCTCACCGCGCCGCAAAGCACCACCACCCTCTGTCCCGGGGGTGGCCGTTCAGGCCGTAGCATTCCCAAAAGACATTCAGGGTGGCGGGAACCTCGTGCATGCGGCAGAGAACCTGGAAGGCCGTCAGGGTAGGCCATGAGTTCGGCACCAGTTGCGTCGG
The DNA here is from genome assembly GCF_009389715.1 of Phoenix dactylifera. Taxonomy (NCBI): domain Eukaryota; kingdom Viridiplantae; phylum Streptophyta; class Magnoliopsida; order Arecales; family Arecaceae; genus Phoenix; species Phoenix dactylifera. The sequence continues at coordinate 1,757 of NW_024067837.1, read as the reverse complement.
CGCCACTCTTAAACCTCGAAGCACCTGCACGACTAAGTCCGAGGGGGGAAAGCGGAACCCAGCCCGAAGGATGTCCTCATTAATGGCGACCTTCCCTGAAGGAGGATGGGACATCCTCTCCTCAGGCCCCGGGAGCGTAACGTTGCAGGCTTCAGGAAGGTGGTACCGGGCCACGAACCTATCTAGGTCTTCGGGGACCAGCTCCGACTGAATGCGGTCCGCTCTTACTTCGTCCATCCCTAACGGCCAGAGAATCTACGGTCAGGACGGGGTCAAGAGGGGAGAAGGGACCGGAACGACTGGGGTACACTAATACGAAAGGAGAAAGTACGGAGAGCCCTAAATTGAAGAGTGGGGCAACTCACCGGAAGGGAAGGAAGAACGGCTCCGATAGCGTCAAAGGAGGAGCGAACGAACAGTCCGACGGCAACGGCAACAGCACAAGGGAGAAACTCGAGGATGCCTGTGAAGAGAAAGGCGGACGGGAGAGGGCCCCCGGTTAAATAGGCAGAAAGGCGGGTGACGCCTCGGTGACGCCAGAGGACGCCTGGCTACCGAAGGATCGTTCTCGCCCCAAAGGCGAATCGACGCCATTAAGGAAGGATGTCCGCCGAAATCCGCAGACCGCCAGATCAGCGACAACCGCCATACGCCATAAAAAAAAAAGGGGGCGGGGAGCTCGGAGCGCGCGCGCCTTTCCGAGGGATGGCGGCAATCTCGAAGCATCACTCCCTTCACCCGTTCCCCTCCTGGTTCCAGGCTCGGAAGTGGGGGGCTACTGTTATGGGGGAACTTAGCCACCATGCCCCACGTGACCGGCACGCGCGCCCAGAAAGACTACGGCTGCCCCTTGATCCAGCAATCCGACCTCGGGTCGGATATCTTCGGCTCCGCAGTCCGACCCCGAGTCGGCTGCCCCTTGATCCAGCAATCCGACCTCGGGTCGGATATCTTCGGCTCCGCAGTCCGACCCCGAGTCGGTTGCCCCTTGATCCAGCAATCCGACCCCGAGTCGGTTGCCCCTTGATCCAGCAATCCGACCTCGGGTCAGCAATCTCTTGACAACAACAGACTGTTCTCCTGAGGCACGCCGCGGCCCCCTGCTCCACTACTCCCTGCAACGGCCGAATCCGGCGCTGCCCCACGATCCCCTGTAACAACCGTACGAAGCGGAGCTCCACTACGCCCTGCCATGGCCGTACCCGGCGCTGCCCCACGACGCCCTGTAACGGCCATGTCAGTGGCAACCCCATCGTGCCACACGATGACCAATCCCCAGAAAAACCCCCCAGCCTGATATATATGGGGCTGGGGGGGAAGGGGGAGGGTGAGCAAGATTCTCCATAGCATCATCTTACCTGCTACCTCTCCTTCTCCTTCGATTCCCTCTAACTTGATCGTCGGAGGGCCCCCACTACCCCAGTGGTGGTGCGAGGCTTGCTTGCAGGTTTCCCGGCGGAAGGTGGAGCGCAACCAAAGCAATTCAAAGGGAACCCCGTTCACACCGCTGTGCCAATCGTTCTCGGTTTGGACCCCAGCAACAGGAATAAAAATAGTTTTCATTGGATATTCATAGTAGATAAAGTATCAATACCATATTCATATCACATAGATATTATATATTAACATAACATATTCTATAAGGTAATACTTATAACAATATACAATTTTTGCAGGTAATCCACAAGCATAGTATGATAACTTTAGGGCCTACAACACATGACACAGATTCATCTCTGTAGCAGACCTAAATTGCA